>NC_142722.1:2410000-2561666 GCF_055471065.1 Atractosteus spatula
TCACCCCCATGTAAGTTATAGGGCAGGAACAGCACAGTTTTCAAAACGTGTTTTTCACCTGAAATAAAAGCTTTTTCTCAGCCCTTGGAATCGCAGTGTAACTGCCTGGCTCAGAAGAGCACACTGAATCAGCCCTTAACCCCAGTGATCAGAAATTGTCAAAACGTGTTTTTCAGCAGAAATAAAAACGTTTTGGCAACTTTGGTCACCCCCATGTAACTTATAGGGCAGGAACAGCACAGTTTTCAAAAGATGTTTTTCAGCCCGAAATAAACGCGTTTTCTCAGCCCTTAGAATCGCAGTGTAACTGCCTTTCTCAGAAGAGCACACTGAGTCAGCCCTTAACCCCAGTGATCAGAAATTGTCAAAACGTGTTTTTCAGCAGAAATAAACACGTTTTGGCAACTTTGGTCACCCCCATGTAACTTATAGGGCAGGAACAGCACAGTTTTCAAAATGTGTTTTTCAGCCCAAAATAAACGCGTTTTCTCAGCCCTTAGAATCGCAGTGTAACTGCCTGGCTCAGAAGAGAACACTGAGTCAGCCCTTAACCCCAGTGTGCAGAAATTGTCAAAACGTGTTTTTCAACAGAAATAAACACGTTTTGGCAACTTTGGTCACCCCCATGTAACTTATAGGGCAGGAACAGCACAGTTTTCAAAACGTGTTTTTCAGCCCGAAATAAACGCGTTTTCTCAGCCCTTAGAATCGCAGTGTAACTGCCATTCTCAGAAGAGCACACTGAGTCAGCCCTTAACCCCAGTGTGCAGAAATTGTCAAAACGTGTTTTTCAGCAGAAATGAACACGTTTTGGCAACTTTGGTCACCACCATGTAACTTATAGGGCAGGAACAGCACAGTTTTCAAAACGTGTTTTTCAGCCAGAAATAAACGCGTTTTCTCAGCCCTTGGAATCGCAGTGTAACTGCCTGGCTCAGAAGAGCCCACTGAATCAGCCCTTAATCCCAGTGATCAGAAATTGTCAAAACGTGTTTTTCAGCAGAAATAAACACGTTTTGGCAACTTTGGTCACCCCCATGTAAGTTATAGGGCAGGAACAGCACAGTTTTCAAAACGTGTTTTTCACCCGAAATAAAAGCTTTTTCTCAGCCCTTGGAATCGCAGTGTAACTGCCTGGCTCAGAAGAGCACACTGAGTCAGCCCTTAACCGCAGTGATCAGAAATTGTCAAAACGTGTTTTTCAGCAGAAATAAACACGTTTTGGCAACTTTGGTCACCCCCATGTAACTTATAGGGCAGGAACAGCACAGTTTTCAAAATGTGTTTTTCAGCCCGAAATAAACGCGTTTTCTCAGCCCTTAGAATCGCAGTGTAACTGCCTGGCTCAGAAAGGACACTGAGTCAGCCCTTAACCTCAGTGATCTGAAATTGTCAAAACGTGTGTTTCAGCAGAAATAAACACGTTTTGGCAACTTTGGTCAGCACCATGTAACTTATAGGGCAGGAACAGCACAGTTTTCAAATCGTGTTTTTCAGCTCGAAATAAACGCGTTTTCTCAGCCCTTGGAATCGCAGTGTAACTGCCTGGCTCAGAAGAGCACACTGAGTCAGCCCTTAACCCCAGTGTGCAGAAATTGTCAAAACGTGTTTTTCAGCAGAAATAAAAACGTTTTGGCAACTTTGGTCACCCCCATGTAACTTATAGGGCAGGAACAGCACAGTTTTCAAAACGTGTTTTTCAGCCCGAAATAAACGCTTTTTCTCACCCCTTGGAATCGCAGTGTAACTGCCTGGCTCAGAAGAGCACACTGAGTCAGCCCTTAACCCCAGTGATCAGAAATTGTCAAAACGTGTTTTTCAGCAGAAATAAACACGTTTTGGCAACTTTGGTCACCCCCATGTAAGTTATAGGGCAGGAACAGCACAGTTTTCAAAACGTGTTTTTCACCTGAAATAAAAGCTTTTTCTCAGCCCTTAGAATCGCAGTGTAACTGCCTTTCTCAGAAGAGCACACTGAGTCAGCCCTTAACCCCAGTGATCAGAAATTGTCAAAACGTGTTTTTCAGCAGAAATAAACACGTTTTGGCAACTTTGGTCACCCCCATGTAACTTATAGGGCAGGAACAGCACAGTTTTCAAAATGTGTTTTTCAGCCCAAAATAAACGCGTTTTCTCAGCCCTTAGAATCGCAGTGTAACTGCCTGGCTCAGAAGAGAACACTGAGTCAGCCCTTAACCCCAGTGATCAGAAATTGTCAAAACGTGTTTTTCAGCAGAAATAAACACGTTTTGGCAACTTTGGTCACCCCCATGTAACTTATAGGGCAGGAACAGCACAGTTTTCAAAACGTGTTTTTCAGCCCGAAATAAACGCGTTTTCTCAGCCCTTAGAATCGCAGTGTAACTGCCTGGCTCAGAAGAGCACACTGAGTCAGCCCTTAACCCCAGTGTGCAGAAATTGTCAAAACGTGTTTTTCAGCAGAAATAAAAACGTTTTGGCAACTTTGGTCACCCCCATGTAACTTATACGGCAGGAACAGCACACTATTCAAAACTTGTTTTTCAGCCCGAAATAAACGCGTTTTCTCAGACCTTAGAATCGCAGTGTAACTGCCTGGCTAAGAAGAGCACACTGAGTCAGCCCTTAACCCCAGTGTGCAGAAATTGTCAAAACGTGTTTTTCAGCAGAAATAAACACTTTTTGGCAACTTTGGTCACCACCATGTAACTTATAGGGCAGGAACAGCACAGTTTTCAAAACGTGTCTTTCAGCCCGAAATAAACGCGTTTTCTCAGCCCTTAGAATCGCAGTGTAACTGCCTGGCTCAGAAGAGCACACTGAGTCAGCCCTTAACCGCAGTGATCAGAAATTGTCAAAACGTGTTTTTCAGCAGAAATAAACACGTTTTGGCAACTTTGGTCACCCCCATGTAACTTATAGGGCAGGAACAGCACAGTTTTCAAAACGTGTTTTTCAGCCCGAAATAAACGCGTTTTCTCAGCCCTTAGATTCGCAGTGTAACTGCCTGGCTCAGAAGAGGACACTGAGTCAGCCCTTAACCTCAGTGATCTGAAATTGTCAAAACGTGTTTTTCAGCAGAAATAAACACGTTTTGGCAACTTTGGTCAGCACCATGTAACTTATAGGGCAGGAACAGCACAGTTTTCAAAACGTGTTTTTCAGCCCGAAATAAACGCTTTTTCTCAGCCCTTGGAATCGCAGTGTAACTGCCTGGCTCAGAAGAGCACACTGAGTCAGCCCTTATCCCCAGTGATCAGAAATTGTCAAAACGTGTTTTTCAGCAGAAATAAACACGTTTTGGCAACTTTGGTCACCCCCATGTAACTTATAGGGCAGGAACAGCACAGTTTTCAAAATGTGTTTTTAAGCCCAAAATAAACGCGTTTTCTCAGCCCTTAGAATCGCAGTGTAACTGCCTGGCTCAGAAGAGAACACTGAGTCAGCCCTTAACCTCAGTGATCTGAAATTGTCAAAACGTGTTTTTCAGCAGAAATAAACACGTTTTGGCAACTTTGGTCAGCACCATGTAACTTATAGGGCAGGAACAGCACAGTTTTCAAAACGTGTTTTTCAGCCCGAAATAAACGCTTTTTCTCAGCCCTTGGAATCGCAGTGTAACTGCCTGGCTCAGAAGAGCACACTGAGTCAGCCCTTAACCCCAGTGATCAGAAATTGTCAAAACGTGTTTTTCAGCAGAAATAATCACGTTTTGGCAACTTTGGTCACCCCCATGTAACTTATAGGGCAGGAACAGCACAGTTTTCAAAATGTGTTTTTCAGCCCAAAATAAACGCGTTTTCTCAGCCCTTAGAATCGCAGTGTAACTGCCTGGCTCAGAAGAGAACACTGAGTCAGCCCTTAACCGCAGTGATCAGAAATTGTCAAAACGTGTTTTTCAGCAGAAATGAACACGTTTTGGCAACTTTGGTCACCACCATGTAACTTATAGGGCAGAAACAGCACAGTTTTCAAAACGTGTTTTTCAGCCAGAAACAAACGCGTTTTCTCAGCCCTTGGAATCGCAGTGTAACTGCCTGGCTCAGAAGAGAACACTGAGTCAGCCCTTAACCCCAGTGTGCAGAAATTGTCAAAACGTGTTTTTCAACAGAAATAAACACGTTTTGGCAACTTTGGTCACCCCCATGTAACTTATAGGGCAGGAACAGCACAGTTTTCAAAACGTGTTTTTCAGCCCGAAATAAACGTGTTTTCTCAGCCCTTAGAATCGCAGTGTAACTGCCATTCTCAGAAGAGCACACTGAGTCAGCCCTTAACCCCAGTGTGCAGAAATTGTCAAAACGTGTTTTTCAGCAGAAATGAACACGTTTTGGCAACTTTGGTCACCACCATGTAACTTATAGGGCAGGAACAGCACAGTTTTCAAAACGTGTTTTTCAGCCAGAAATAAACGCGTTTTCTCAGCCCTTGGAATCGCAGTGTAACTGCCTGGCTCAGAAGAGCCCACTGAATCAGCCCTTAATCCCAGTGATCAGAAATTGTCAAAACGTGTTTTTCAGCAGAAATAAACACGTTTTGGCAACTTTGGTCACCCCCATGTAAGTTATAGGGCAGGAACAGCACAGTTTTCAAAACGTGTTTTTCACCCGAAATAAAAGCTTTTTCTCAGCCCTTGGAATCGCAGTGTAACTGCCTGGCTCAGAAGAGCACACTGAGTCAGCCCTTAACCGCAGTGATCAGAAATTGTCAAAACGTGTTTTTCAGCAGAAATAAACACGTTTTGGCAACTTTGGTCACCCCCATGTAACTTATAGGGCAGGAACAGCACAGTTTTCAAAATGTGTTTTTCAGCCCGAAATAAACGCGTTTTCTCAGCCCTTAGAATCGCAGTGTAACTGCCTGGCTCAGAAAGGACACTGAGTCAGCCCTTAACCTCAGTGATCTGAAATTGTCAAAACGTGTGTTTCAGCAGAAATAAACACGTTTTGGCAACTTTGGTCAGCACCATGTAACTTATAGGGCAGGAACAGCACAGTTTTCAAATCGTGTTTTTCAGCTCGAAATAAACGCGTTTTCTCAGCCCTTGGAATCGCAGTGTAACTGCCTGGCTCAGAAGAGCACACTGAGTCAGCCCTTAACCCCAGTGTGCAGAAATTGTCAAAACGTGTTTTTCAGCAGAAATAAACACGTTTTGGCAACTTTGGTCACCACCATGTAACTTATAGGGCAGGAACAGCACAGTTTTCAAAACGTGTTTTTCAGCCCGAAATAAACGCTTTTTCTCACCCCTTGGAATCGCAGTGTAACTGCCTGGCTCAGAAGAGCACACTGAGTCAGCCCTTAACCCCAGTGATCAGAAATTGTCAAAACGTGTTTTTCAGCAGAAATAAACACGTTTTGGCAACTTTGGTCACCCCCATGTAAGTTATAGGGCAGGAACAGCACAGTTTTCAAAACGTGTTTTTCACCTGAAATAAAAGCTTTTTCTCAGCCCTTGGAATCGCAGTGTAACTGCCTGGCTCAGAAGAGCACACTGAATCAGCCCTTAACCCCAGTGATCAGAAATTGTCAAAACGTGTTTTTCAGCAGAAATAAAAACGTTTTGGCAACTTTGGTCACCCCCATGTAACTTATAGGGCAGGAACAGCACAGTTTTCAAAAGATGTTTTTCAGCCCGAAATAAACGCGTTTTCTCAGCCCTTAGAATCGCAGTGTAACTGCCTTTCTCAGAAGAGCACACTGAGTCAGAACTTAACCCCAGTGTGCAGAAGTTGTCAAAACGTGTTTTTCAGCAGAAATAAACAGGTTTTGGCAACTTTGGTCACCCCCATGTAAGTTATAGGGCAGGAACAGCACAGTTTTCAAAACGTGTTTTTCACCCGAAATAAAAGCTTTTTCTCAGCCCTTGGAATCGCAGTGTAACTGCCTGGCTCAGAAGAGCACACTGAGTCAGCCCTTAACCGCAGTGATCAGAAATTGTCAAAACGTGTTTTTCAGCAGAAATAAACACGTTTTGGCAACTTTGGTCACCCCCATGTAACTTATAGGGCAGGAACAGCACAGTTTTCAAAACGTGTTTTTCAGCCCGAAATAAACGCGTTTTCTCAGCCCTTAGAATCGCAGTGTAACTGCCTGGCTCAGAAGAGTACACAGAGTCAGCCCTTAACCTCAGTGATCTGAAATTGTCAAAACGTGTTTTTCAGCAGAAATAAACACGTTTTGGCAACTTTGGTCAGCACCATGTAACTTATACGGCAGGAACAGCACAGTTTTCAAAACGTGTTTTTCAGCCCGAAATAAACGCTTTTTCTCAGCCCTTGGAATCGCAGTGTAACTGCCTGGCTCAGAAGAGCACACTGAGTCAGCCCTTAACCCCAGTGATCAGAAATTGTCAAAACGTGTTTTTCAGCAGAAATAAACACGTTTTGGCAACTTTGGTCACCCCCACGTAACTTATAGGGCAGGAACAGCACAGTTTTCAAAACGTGTTTTTCAGCCCGAAATAAACGCGTTTTCAAAGCCCTTAGAATCGCAGTGTAACTGCCTGGCTCAGAAGAGCACAGTGAGTCAGCCCTTAACCCCAGTGTGCAGAAATTGTCAAAACGTGTTTTTCAACAGAAATAAACACGTTTTGGCAACTTTGGTCACCCCCATGTAACTTATAGGGCAGGAACAGCACAGTTTTCAAAACGTGTTTTTCAGCCCGAAATAAACGCGTTTTCTCAGCCCTTAGAATCGCAGTGTAACTGCCATTCTCAGAAGAGCACACTGAGTCAGCCCTTAACCCCAGTGTGCAGAAATTGTCAAAACGTGTTTTTCAGCAGAAATGAACACGTTTTGGCAACTTTGGTCACCACCATGTAACTTATAGGGCAGGAACAGCACAGTTTTCAAAACGTGTTTTTCAGCCAGAAATAAACGCGTTTTCTCAGCCCTTGGAATCGCAGTGTAACTGCCTGGCTCAGAAGAGCCCACTGAATCAGCCCTTAATCCCAGTGATCAGAAATTGTCAAAACGTGTTTTTCAGCAGAAATAAACACGTTTTGGCAACTTTGGTCACCCCCATGTAAGTTATAGGGCAGGAACAGCACAGTTTTCAAAACGTGTTTTTCACCCGAAATAAAAGCTTTTTCTCAGCCCTTGGAATCGCAGTGTAACTGCCTGGCTCAGAAGAGCACACTGAGTTAGCCCTTAACCGCAGTGATCAGAAATTGTCAAAACGTGTTTTTCAGCAGAAATAAACACGTTTTGGCAACTTTGGTCACCCCCATGTAACTTATAGGGCAGGAACAGCACAGTTTTCAAAATGTGTTTTTCAGCCCGAAATAAACGCGTTTTCTCAGCCCTTAGAATCGCAGTGTAACTGCCTGGCTCAGAAAGGACACTGAGTCAGCCCTTAACCTCAGTGATCTGAAATTGTCAAAACGTGTGTTTCAGCAGAAATAAACACGTTTTGGCAACTTTGGTCAGCACCATGTAACTTATAGGGCAGGAACAGCACAGTTTTCAAATCGTGTTTTTCAGCTCGAAATAAACGCGTTTTCTCAGCCCTTGGAATCGCAGTGTAACTGCCTGGCTCAGAAGAGCACACTGAGTCAGCCCTTAACCCCAGTGTGCAGAAATTGTCAAAACGTGTTTTTCAGCAGAAATAAACACGTTTTGGCAACTTTGGTCACCACCATGTAACTATTAGGGCAGGAACAGCACAGTTTTCAAAACGTGTTTTTCAGCCCGAAATAAACGCTTTTTCTCACCCCTTGGAATCGCAGTGTAACTGCCTGGCTCAGAAGAGCACACTGAGTCAGCCCTTAACCCCAGTGATCAGAAATTGTCAAAACGTGTTTTTCAGCAGAAATAAACACGTTTTGGCAACTTTGGTCACCCCCATGTAAGTTATAGGGCAGGAACAGCACAGTTTTCAAAACGTGTTTTTCACCTGAAATAAAAGCTTTTTCTCACCCCTTGGAATCGCAGTGTAACTGCCTGGCTCAGAAGAGCACACTGAATCAGCCCTTAACCCCAGTGATCAGAAATTGTCAAAACGTGTTTTTCAGCAGAAATAAAAACGTTTTGGCAACTTTGGTCACCCCCATGTAACTTATAGGGCAGGAACAGCACAGTTTTCAAAAGATGTTTTTCAGCCCGAAATAAACGCGTTTTCTCAGCCCTTAGAATCGCAGTGTAACTGCCTTTCTCAGAAGAGCACACTGAGTCAGCCCTTAACCCCAGTGTGCAGAAATTGTCAAAACGTGTTTTTCAGCAGAAATGAACACGTTTTGGCAACTTTGGTCACCACCATGTAACTTATAGGGCAGGAACAGCACAGTTTTCAAAACGTGTTTTTCAGCCAGAAATAAACGCGTTTTCTCAGCCCTTGGAATCGCAGTGTAACTGCCTGGCTCAGAAGAGCCCACTGAATCAGCCCTTAATCCCAGTGATCAGAAATTGTCAAAACGTGTTTTTCAGCAGAAATAAACACGTTTTGGCAACTTTGGTCACCCCCATGTAAGTTATAGGGCAGGAACAGCACAGTTTTCAAAACGTGTTTTTCACCCGAAATAAAAGCTTTTTCTCAGCCCTTGGAATCGCAGTGTAACTGCCTGGCTCAGAAGAGCACACTGAGTCAGCCCTTAACCGCAGTGATCAGAAATTGTCAAAACGTGTTTTTCAGCAGAAATAAACACGTTTTGGCAACTTTGGTCACCCCCATGTAACTTATAGGGCAGGAACAGCACAGTTTTCAAAATGTGTTTTTCAGCCCGAAATAAACGCGTTTTCTCAGCCCTTAGAATCGCAGTGTAACTGCCTGGCTCAGAAAGGACACTGAGTCAGCCCTTAACCTCAGTGATCTGAAATTGTCAAAACGTGTGTTTCAGCAGAAATAAACACGTTTTGGCAACTTTGGTCAGCACCATGTAACTTATAGGGCAGGAACAGCACAGTTTTCAAATCGTGTTTTTCAGCTCGAAATAAACGCGTTTTCTCAGCCCTTGGAATCGCAGTGTAACTGCCTGGCTCAGAAGAGCACACTGAGTCAGCCCTTAACCCCAGTGATCAGAAATTGTCAAAACGTGTTTTTCAGCAGAAATAAACACGTTTTGGCAACTTTGGTCACCCCCATGTAAGTTATAGGGCAGGAACAGCACAGTTTTCAAAACGTGTTTTTCACCTGAAATAAAAGCTTTTTCTCAGCCCTTGGAATCGCAGTGTAACTGCCTGGCTCAGAAGAGCACACTGAATCAGCCCTTAACCCCAGTGATCAGAAATTGTCAAAATGTGTTTTTCAGCAGAAATAAAAACGTTTTGGCAACTTTGGTCACCCCCATGTAACTTATAGGGCAGGAACAGCACAGTTTTCAAAAGATGTTTTTCAGCCCGAAATAAACGCGTTTTCTCAGCCCTTAGAATCGCAGTGTAACTGCCTTTCTCAGAAGAGCACACTGAGTCAGAACTTAACCCCAGTGTGCAGAAGTTGTCAAAACGTGTTTTTCAGCAGAAATAAACACGTTTTGGCAACTTTGGTCACCCCCATGTATCTTATAGGGCAGGAACAGCACAGTTTTCAAAATGTGTTTTTCAGCCCAAAATAAACGCGTTTTCTCAGCCCTTAGAATCGCAGTGTAACTGCCTGGCTCAGAAAGGACACTGAGTCAGCCCTTAACCTCAGTGATCAGAAATTGTCAAAACGTGTTTTTCAGCAGAAATAAACACGTTTTGGCAACTTTGGTCACCCCCATGTAACTTATAGGGCAGGAACAGCACAGTTTTCAAAACGTGTTTTTCAGCCCGAAATAAACGCGTTTTCTCAGCCCTTAGAATCGCAGTGTAACTGCCTGGCTCAGAAGAGCACACTGAGTCAGCCCTTAACCCCAGTGTGCAGAAATTGTCAAAACGTGTTTTTCAACAGAAATAAACACGTTTTGGCAACTTTGGTCACCCCCATGTAACTTATAGGGCAGGAACAGCACAGTTTTCAAAACGTGTTTTTCAGCCCGAAATAAACGCGTTTTCTCAGCCCTTAGAATCGCAGTGTAACTGCCATTCTCAGAAGAGCACACTGAGTCAGCCCTTAACCCCAGTGTGCAGAAATTGTCAAAACGTGTTTTTCAGCAGAAATGAACACGTTTTGGCAACTTTGGTCACCACCATGTAACTTATAGGGCAGGAACAGCACAGTTTTCAAAACGTGTTTTTCAGCCAGAAATAAACGCGTTTTCTCAGCCCTTGGAATCGCAGTGTAACTGCCTGGCTCAGAAGAGCCCACTGAATCAGCCCTTAATCCCAGTGATCAGAAATTGTCAAAACGTGTTTTTCAGCAGAAATAAACACGTTTTGGCAACTTTGGTCACCCCCATGTAAGTTATAGGGCAGGAACAGCACAGTTTTCAAAACGTGTTTTTCACCCGAAATAAAAGCTTTTTCTCAGCCCTTGGAATCGCAGTGTAACTGCCTGGCTCAGAAGAGCACACTGAGTCAGCCCTTAACCGCAGTGATCAGAAATTGTCAAAACGTGTTTTTCAGCAGAAATAAACACGTTTTGGCAACTTTGGTCACCCCCATGTAACTTATAGGGCAGGAACAGCACAGTTTTCAAAATGTGTTTTTCAGCCCGAAATAAACGCGTTTTCTCAGCCCTTAGAATCGCAGTGTAACTGCCTGGCTCAGAAAGGACACTGAGTCAGCCCTTAACCTCAGTGATCTGAAATTGTCAAAACGTGTGTTTCAGCAGAAATAAACACGTTTTGGCAACTTTGGTCAGCACCATGTAACTTATAGGGCAGGAACAGCACAGTTTTCAAATCGTGTTTTTCAGCTCGAAATAAAAGCGTTTTCTCAGCCCTTGGAATCGCAGTGTAACTGCCTGGCTCAGAAGAGCACACTGAGTCAGCCCTTAACCCCAGTGTGCAGAAATTGTCAAAACGTGTTTTTCAGCAGAAATAAACACGTTTTGGCAACTTTGGTCACCACCATGTAACTTATAGGGCAGGAACAGCACAGTTTTCAAAACGTGTTTTTCAGCCCGAAATAAACGCTTTTTCTCACCCCTTGGAATCGCAGTGTAACTGCCTGGCTCAGAAGAGCACACTGAGTCAGCCCTTAACCCCAGTGATCAGAAATTGTCAAAACGTGTTTTTCAGCAGAAATAAACACGTTTTGGCAACTTTGGTCACCCCCATGTAAGTTATAGGGCAGGAACAGCACAGTTTTCAAAACGTGTTTTTCACCTGAAATAAAAGCTTTTTCTCAGCCCTTGGAATCGCAGTGTAACTGCCTGGCTCAGAAGAGCACACTGAATCAGCCCTTAACCCCAGTGATCAGAAATTGTCAAAACGTGTTTTTCAGCAGAAATAAAAACGTTTTGGCAACTTTGGTCACCCCCATGTAACTTATAGGGCAGGAACAGCACAGTTTTCAAAAGATGTTTTTCAGCCCGAAATAAACGCGTTTTCTCAGCCCTTAGAATCGCAGTGTAACTGCCTTTCTCAGAAGAGCACACTGAGTCAGAACTTAACCCCAGTGTGCAGAAGTTGTCAAAACGTGTTTTTCAGCAGAAATAAACAGGTTTTGGCAACTTTGGTCACCCCCATGTAAGTTATAGGGCAGGAACAGCACAGTTTTCAAAACGTGTTTTTCACCCGAAATAAAAGCTTTTTCTCAGCCCTTGGAATCGCAGTGTAACTGCCTGGCTCAGAAGAGCACACTGAGTCAGCCCTTAACCGCAGTGATCAGAAATTGTCAAAACGTGTTTTTCAGCAGAAATAAACACGTTTTGGCAACTTTGGTCACCCCCATGTAACTTATAGGGCAGGAACAGCACAGTTTTCAAAACGTGTTTTTCAGCCCGAAATAAACGCGTTTTCTCAGCCCTTAGAATCGCAGTGTAACTGCCTGGCTCAGAAGAGGACACTGAGTCAGCCCTTAACCTCAGTGATCTGAAATTGTCAAAACGTGTTTTTCAGCAGAAATAAACACGTTTTGGCAACTTTGGTCAGCACCATGTAACTTATAGGGCAGGAACAGCACAGTTTTCAAAACGTGTTTTTCAGCCCGAAATAAACGCTTTTTCTCAGCCCTTGGAATCGCAGTGTAACTGCCTGGCTCAGAAGAGCACACTGAGTCAGCCCTTAACCCCAGTGATCAGAAATTGTCAAAACGTGTTTTTCAGCAGAAATAAACACGTTTTGGCAACTTTGGTCACCCCCACGTAACTTATAGGGCAGGAACAGCACAGTTTTCAAAACGTGTTTTTCAGCCCGAAATAAACGCGTTTTCTAAGCCCTTAGAATCGCAGTGTAACTGCCTGGCTCAGAAGAGCACACTGAGTCAGCCCTTAACCCCAGTGATCAGAAATTGTCAAAACGTGTTTTTCAGCAGAAATAAACACGTTTTGGCAACTTTGGTCACCCCCATGTAAGTTATAGGGCAGGAACAGCACAGTTTTCAAAACGTGTTTTTCACCTGAAATAAAAGCTTTTTCTCAGCCCTTGGAATCGCAGTGTAACTGCCTGGCTCAGAAGAGCACACTGAATCAGCCCTTAACCCCAGTGATCAGAAATTGTCAAAACGTGTTTTTCAGCAGAAATAAAAACGTTTTGGCAACTTTGGTCACCCCCATGTAACTTATAGGGCAGGAACAGCACAGTTTTCAAAAGATGTTTTTCAGCCCGAAATAAACGCGTTTTCTCAGCCCTTAGAATCGCAGTGTAACTGCCTTTCTCAGAAGAGCACACTGAGTCAGAACTTAACCCCAGTGTGCAGAAGTTGTCAAAACGTGTTTTTCAGCAGAAATAAACAGGTTTTGGCAACTTTGGTCACCCCCATGTAAGTTATAGGGCAGGAACAGCACAGTTTTCAAAACGTGTTTTTCACCCGAAATAAAAGCTTTTTCTCAGCCCTTGGAATCGCAGTGTAACTGCCTGGCTCAGAAGAGCACACTGAGTCAGCCCTTAACCGCAGTGATCAGAAATTGTCAAAACGTGTTTTTCAGCAGAAATAAACACGTTTTGGCAACTTTGGTCACCCCCATGTAACTTATAGGGCAGGAACAGCACAGTTTTCAAAACGTGTTTTTCAGCCCGAAATAAACGCGTTTTCTAAGCCCTTAGAATCGCAGTGTAACTGCCATTCTCAGAAGAGCACACTGAGTCAGCCCTTAACCCCAGTGTGCAGAAATTGTCAAAACGTGTTTTTCAGCAGAAATGAACACGTTTTGGCAACTTTGGTCACCACCATGTAACTTATAGGGCAGGAACAGCACAGTTTTCAAAACGTGTTTTTCAGCCAGAAATAAACGCGTTTTCTCAGCCCTTGGAATCGCAGTGTAACTGCCTGGCTCAGAAGAGCCCACTGAATCAGCCCTTAATCCCAGTGATCAGAAATTGTCAAAACGTGTTTTTCAGCAGAAATAAACACGTTTTGGCAACTTTGGTCACCCCCATGTAAGTTATAGGGCAGGAACAGCACAGTTTTCAAAACGTGTTTTTCACCCGAAATAAAAGCTTTTTCTCAGCCCTTGGAATCGCAGTGTAACTTCCTGGCTCAGAAGAGCACACTGAGTCAGCCCTTAACCGCAGTGATCAGAAATTGTCAAAACGTGTTTTTCAGCAGAAATAAACACGTTTTGGCAACTTTGGTCACCCCCATGTAACTTATAGGGCAGGAACAGCACAGTTTTCAAAAGGTGTTTTTCAGCCCGAAATAAACGCGTTTTCTCAGCCCTTAGAATCGCAGTGTAACTGCCTGGCTCAGAAAGGACAGTGAGTCAGCCCTTAACCTCAGTGATCTGAAATTGTCAAAACGTGTGTTTCAGCAGAAATAAACACGTTTTGGCAACTTTGGTCAGCACCATGTAACTTATAGGGCAGGAACAGCACAGTTTTCAAATCGTGTTTTTCAGCTCGAAATAAACGCGTTTTCTCAGCCCTTGAAATCGCAGTGTAACTGCCTGGCTCAGAAGAGCACACTGAGTCAGCCCTTAACCCCAGTGTGCAGAAATTGTCAAAACGTGTTTTTCAGCAGAAATAAACACGTTTTGGCAACTTTGGTGACCACCATGTAACTTATAGGGCAGGAACAGCACAGTTTTCAAAACGTGTTTTTCAGCCCGAAATAAACGCTTTTTCTCACCCCTTGGAATCGCAGTGTAACTGCCTGGCTCAGAAGAGCACACTGAGTCAGCCCTTAACCCCAGTGATCAGAAATTGTCAAAACGTGTTTTTCAGCAGAAATAAACACGTTTTGGCAACTTTGGTCACCCCCATGTAAGTTATAGGGCAGGAACAGCACAGTTTTCAAAACGTGTTTTTCACCTGAAATAAAAGCTTTTTCTCAGCCCTTGGAATCGCAGTGTAACTGCCTGGCTCAGAAGAGCACACTGAATCAGCCCTTAACCCCAGTGATCAGAAATTGTCAAAACGTGTTTTTCAGCAGAAATAAAAACGTTTTGGCAACTTTGGTCACCCCCATGTAACTTATAGGGCAGGAACAGCACAGTTTTCAAAAGATGTTTTTCAGCCCGAAATAAACGCGTTTTCTCAGCCCTTAGAATCGCAGTGTAACTGCCTTTCTCAGAAGAGCACACTGAGTCAGCCCTTAACCCCAGTGTGCAGAAATTGTCAAAACGTGTTTTTCAGCAGAAATAAACACGTTTTGGCAACTTTGGTCACCCCCATGTAACTTATAGGGCAGGAACAGCACAGTTTTCAAAATGTGTTTTTCAGCCCGAAATAAACGCGTTTTCTCAGCCCTTAGAATCGCAGTGTAACTGCCTGGCTCAGAAAGGACACTGAGTCAGCCCTTAACCTCAGTGATCTGAAATTGTCAAAACGTGTGTTTCAGCAGAAATAAACACGTTTTGGCAACTTTGGTCAGCACCATGTAACTTATAGGGCAGGAACAGCACAGTTTTCAAATCGTGTTTTTCAGCTCGAAATAAACGCGTTTTCTCAGCCCTTGGAATCGCAGTGTAACTGCCTGGCTCAGAAGAGGACACTGAGTCAGCCCTTAACCTCAGTGATCTGAAATTGTCAAAACGTGTTTTTCAGCAGAAATAAACACGTTTTGGCAACTTTGGTCAGCACCATGTAACTTATAGGGCAGGAACAGCACAGTTTTCAAAACGTGTTTTTCAGCCCGAAATAAACGCTTTTTCTCAGCCCTTGGAATCGCATTGTAACTGCCTGGCTCAGAAGAGCACACTGAGTCAGCCCTTAACCCCAGTGATCAGAAATTGTCAAAACGTGTTTTTCAGCAGAAATAAACACGTTTTGGCAACTTTGGTCACCCCCATGTAACTTATAGGGCAGGAACAGCACAGTTTTCAAAATGTGTTTTTCAGCCCAAAATAAACGCGTTTTCTCAGCCCTTAGAATCGCAGTGTAACTGCCTGGCTCAGAAGAGAACACTGAGTCAGCCCTTAACCCCAGTGATCAGAAATTGTCAAAACGTGTTTTTCAGCAGAAATAAACACGTTTTGGCAACTTTGGTCACCCCCATGTAACTTATAGGGCAGGAACAGCACAGTTTTCAAAACGTGTTTTTCAGCCCGAAATAAACGCGTTTTCTCAGCCCTTAGAATCGCAGTGTAACTGCCTGGCTCAGAAGAGCACACTGAGTCAGCCCTTAACCGCAGTGTGCAGAAATTGTCAAAACGTGTTTTTCAGCAGAAATAAACACGTTTTGGCAACTTTGGTCACCCCCATGTAACTTATAGGGCAGGAACAGCACAGTTTTCAAAATGTGTTTTTCAGCCCAAAATAAACGCGTTTTCTCAGCCCTTAGAATCGCAGTGTAACTGCCTGGCTCAGAAGAGAACACTGAGTCAGCCCTTAACCCCAGTGATCAGAAATTGTCAAAACGTGTTTTTCAGCAGAAATAAACACGTTTTGGCAACTTTGGTCACCCCCATGTAACTTATAGGGCAGGAACAGCACAGTTTTCAAAACGTGTTTTTCAGCCCGAAATAAACGCGTTTTCTCAGCCCTTAGAATCGCAGTGTAACTGCCTGGCTCAGAAGAGCACACTGAGTCAGCCCTTAACCCCAGTGTGCAGAAATTGTCAAAACGTGTTTTTCAACAGAAATAAACACGTTTTGGCAACTTTGGTCACCCCCATGTAACTTATAGGGCAGGAACAGCACAGTTTTCAAAACGTGTTTTTCAGCCCGAAATAAACGCGTTTTCTCAGCCCTTAGAATCGCAGTGTAACTGCCATTCTCAGAAGAGCACACTGAGTCAGCCCTTAACCCCAGTGTGCAGAAATTGTCAAAACGTGTTTTTCAGCAGAAATGAACACGTTTTGGCAACTTTGGTCACCACCATGTAACTTATAGGGCAGGAACAGCACAGTTTTCAAAACGTGTTTTTCAGCCAGAAATAAACGCGTTTTCTCAGCCCTTGGAATCGCAGTGTAACTGCCTGGCTCAGAAGAGCCCACTGAATCAGCCCTTAATCCCAGTGATCAGAAATTGTCAAAACGTGTTTTTCAGCAGAAATAAACACGTTTTGGCAACTTTGGTCACCCCCATGTAAGTTATAGGGCAGGAACAGCACAGTTTTCAAAACGTGTTTTTCACCCGAAATAAAAGCTTTTTCTCAGCCCTTGGAATCGCAGTGTAACTGCCTGGCTCAGAAGAGCACACTGAGTCAGCCCTTAACCGCAGTGATCAGAAATTGTCAAAACGTGTTTTTCAGCAGAAATAAACACGTTTTGGCAACTTTGGTCACCCCCATGTAACTTATAGGGCAGGAACAGCACAGTTTTCAAAATGTGTTTTTCAGCCCGAAATAAACGCGTTTTCTCAGCCCTTAGAATCGCAGTGTAACTGCCTGGCTCAGAAAGGACACTGAGTCAGCCCTTAACCTCAGTGATCTGAAATTGTCAAAACGTGTGTTTCAGCAGAAATAAACACGTTTTGGCAACTTTGGTCAGCACCATGTAACTTATAGGGCAGGAACAGCACAGTTTTCAAATCGTGTTTTTCAGCTCGAAATAAACGCGTTTTCTCAGCCCTTGGAATCGCAGTGTAACTGCCTGGCTCAGAAGAGCACACTGAGTCAGCCCTTAACCCCAGTGTGCAGAAATTGTCAAAACGTGTTTTTCAGCAGAAATAAACACGTTTTGGCAACTTTGGTCACCACCATGTAACTTATAGGGCAGGAACAGCACAGTTTTCAAAACGTGTTTTTCAGCCCGAAATAAACGCTTTTTCTCACCCCTTGGAATCGCAGTGTAACTGCCTGGCTCAGAAGAGCACACTGAGTCAGCCCTTAACCCCAGTGATCAGAAATTGTCAAAACGTGTTTTTCAGCAGAAATAAACACGTTTTGGCAACTTTGGTCACCCCCATGTAAGTTATAGGGCAGGAACAGCACAGTTTTCAAAACGTGTTTTTCACCTGAAATAAAAGCTTTTTCTCAGCCCTTGGAATCGCAGTGTAACTGCCTGGCTCAGAAGAGCACACTGAATCAGCCCTTAACCCCAGTGATCAGAAATTGTCAAAACGTGTTTTTCAGCAGAAATAAAAACGTTTTGGCAACTTTGGTCACCCCCATGTAACTTATAGGGCAGGAACAGCACAGTTTTCAAAAGATGTTTTTCAGCCCGAAATAAACGCGTTTTCTCAGCCCTTAGAATCGCAGTGTAACTGCCTTTCTCAGAAGAGCACACTGAGTCAGAACTTAACCCCAGTGTGCAGAAGTTGTCAAAACGTGTTTTTCAGCAGAAATAAACAGGTTTTGGCACTTTGGTCACCCCCATGTAAGTTATAGGGCAGGAACAGCACAGTTTTCAAAACGTGTTTTTCACCCGAAATAAAAGCTTTTTCTCAGCCCTTGGAATCGCAGTGTAACTGCCTGGCTCAGAAGAGCACACTGAGTCAGCCCTTAACCGCAGTGATCAGAAATTGTCAAAACGTGTTTTTCAGCAGAAATAAACACGTTTTGGCAACTTTGGTCACCCCCATGTAACTTATAGGGCAGGAACAGCACAGTTTTCAAAACGTGTTTTTCAGCCCGAAATAAACGCGTTTTCTCAGCCCTTAGAATCGCAGTGTAACTGCCTGGCTCAGAAGAGGACACTGAGTCAGCCCTTAACCGCAGTGATCAGAAATTGTCAAAACGTGTTTTTCAGCAGAAATAAACACGTTTTGGCAACTTTGGTCACCCCCATGTAACTTATTGGGCAGGAACAGCACAGTTTTCAAAACGTGTTTTTCAGCCCGAAATAAACGCGTTTTCTCAGCCCTTAGATTCGCAGTGTAACTGCCTGGCTCAGAAGAGGACACTGAGTCAGCCCTTAACCTCTGTGATCTGAAATTGTCAAAACGTGTTTTTCAGCAGAAATAAACACGTTTTGGCAACTTTGGTCAGCACCATGTAACTTATAGGGCAGGAACAGCACAGTTTTCAAAACGTGTTTTTCAGCCCGAAATAAACGCTTTTTCTCAGCCCTTGGAATCGCAGTGTAACTGCCTGGCTCAGAAGAGCACACTGAGTCAGCCCTTATCCCCAGTGATCAGAAATTGTCAAAACGTGTTTTCAGCAGAAATAAACACGTTTTGGCAACTTTGGTCACCCCCATGTAACTTATAGGGCAGGAACAGCACAGTTTTCAAAATGTGTTTTTCAGCCCAAAATAAACGCGTTTTCTCAGCCCTTAGAATCGCAGTGTAACTGCCTGGCTCAGAAGAGAACACTGAGTCAGCCCTTAACCCCAGTGATCAGAAATTGTCAAAACGTGTTTTTCAGCAGAAATAAACACGTTTTGGCAACTTTGGTCACCCCCATGTAACTTATAGGGCAGGAACAGCACACTTTTCAAAACGTGTTTTTCAGCCCGAAATAAACGCGTTTTCTCAGTCCTTAGAATCGCAGTGTAACTGCCTGGCTCAGAAGAGCACACTGAGTCAGCCCTTAACCCCAGTGATCAGAAATTGTCAAAACGTGTTTTTCAGCAGAAATAAACACGTTTTGGCAACTTTGGTCACCCCCATGTAACTTATAGGGCAGGAACAGCACAGTTTTCAAAACGTGTTTTTCAGCCCGAAATAAACGCGTTTTCTCAGCCCTTAGAATCGCAGTGTAACTGCCTGGCTCAGAAGAGCACACTGAGTCAGCCCTTAACCCCAGTGTGCAGAAATTGTCAAAACGTGTTTTTCAGCAGAAATAAACACGTTTTGGCAACTTTGGTCACCCCCATGTAACTTATAGGGCAGGAACAGCACAGTTTTCAAAATGTGTTTTTCAGCCCGAAATAAACGCGTTTTCTCAGCCCTTAAATTCGCAGTGTAACTGCCTGGCTCAGAAAGGACACTGAGTCAGCCCTTAACCTCAGTGATCTGAAATTGTCAAAACGTGTGTTTCAGCAGAAATAAACACGTTTTGGCAACTTTGGTCAGCACCATGTAACTTATAGGGCAGGAACAGCACAGTTTTCAAATCGTGTTTTTCAGCTCGAAATAAACGCGTTTTCTCAGCCCTTGGAATCGCAGTGTAACTGCCTGGCTCAGAAGAGGACACTGAGTCAGCCCTTAACCTCAGTGATCTGAAATTGTCAAAACGTGTTTTTCAGCAGAAATAAACACGTTTTGGCAACTTTGGTCAGCACCATGTAACTTATAGGGCAGGAACAGCACAGTTTTCAAAACGTGTTTTTCAGCCCGAAATAAACGCTTTTTCTCAGCCTTTGGAATCGCATTGTAACTGCCTGGCTCAGAAGAGCACACTGAGTCAGCCCTTAACCCCAGTGATCAGAAATTGTCAAAACGTGTTTTTCAGCAGAAATAAACACGTTTTGGCAACTTTGGTCACCCCCATGTAACTTATAGGGCAGGAACAGCACAGTTTTCAAAATGTGTTTTTCAGCCCAAAATAAACGCGTTTTCTCAGCCCTTAGAATCGCAGTGTAACTGCCTGGCTCAGAAGAGAACACTGAGTCAGCCCTTAACCCCAGTGATCAGAAATTGTCAAAACGTGTTTTTCAGCAGAAATAAACACGTTTTGGCAACTTTGGTCACCCCCATGTAACTTATAGGGCAGGAACAGCACAGTTTTCAAAACGTGTTTTTCAGCCCGAAATAAACGCGTTTTCTCAGCCCTTAGAATCGCAGTGTAACTGCCTGGCTCAGAAGAGCACACTGAGTCAGCCCTTAACCGCAGTGTGCAGAAATTGTCAAAACGTGTTTTTCAGCAGAAATAAACACGTTTTGGCAACTTTGGTCACCCCCATGTAACTTATAGGGCAGGAACAGCACAGTTTTCAAAACGTGTTTTTCAGCCCGAAATAAACGCGTTTTCTCAGCCCTTAGAATCGCAGTGTAACTGCCTGGCTCAGAAGAGCCCACTGAATCAGCCCTTAATCCCAGTGATCAGAAATTGTCAAAACGTGTTTTTCAGCAGAAATAAACACGTTTTGGCAACTTTGGTCACCCCCATGTAAGTTATAGGGCAGGAACAGCACAGTTTTCAAAACGTGTTTTTCACCCGAAATAAAAGCTTTTTCTCAGCCCTTGGAATCGCAGTGTAACTGCCTGGCTCAGAAGAGCACACTGAGTCAGCCCTTAACCGCAGTGATCAGAAATTGTCAAAACGTGTTTTTCAGCAGAAATAAACACGTTTTGGCAACTTTGGTCACCCCCATGTAACTTATAGGGCAGGAACAGCACAGTTTTCAAAATGTGTTTTTCAGCCCGAAATAAACGCGTTTTCTCAGCCCTTGGAATCGCAGTGTAACTGCCTGGCTCAGAAGAGCACACTGAGTCAGCCCTTAACCCCAGTGTGCAGAAATTGTCAAAACGTGTTTTTCAGCAGAAATAAACACGTTTTGGCAACTTTGGTCACCACCATGTAACTTATAGGGCAGGAACAGCACAGTTTTCAAAACGTGTTTTTCAGCCCGAAATAAACGCTTTTTCTCACCCCTTGGAATCGCAGTGTAACTGCCTGGCTCAGAAGAGCACACTGAGTCAGCCCTTAACCCCAGTGATCAGAAATTGTCAAAACGTGTTTTTCAGCAGAAATAAACACGTTTTGGCAACTTTGGTCACCCCCATGTAAGTTATAGGGCAGGAACAGCACAGTTTTCAAAACGTGTTTTTCACCTGAAATAAAAGCTTTTTCTCAGCCCTTGGAATCGCAGTGTAACTGCCTGGCTCAGAAGAGCACACTGAATCAGCCCTTAACCCCAGTGATCAGAAATTGTCAAAACGTGTTTTTCAGCAGAAATAAAAACGTTTTGGCAACTTTGGTCACCCCCATGTAACTTATAGGGCAGGAACAGCACAGTTTTCAAAAGATGTTTTTCAGCCCGAAATAAACGCGTTTTCTCAGCCCTTAGAATCGCAGTGTAACTGCCTTTCTCAGAAGAGCACACTGAGTCAGAACTTAACCCCAGTGTGCAGAAGTTGTCAAAACGTGTTTTTCAGCAGAAATAAACAGGTTTTGGCACTTTGGTCACCCCCATGTAAGTTATAGGGCAGGAACAGCACAGTTTTCAAAACGTGTTTTTCACCCGAAATAAAAGCTTTTTCTCAGCCCTTGGAATCGCAGTGTAACTGCCTGGCTCAGAAGAGCACACTGAGTCAGCCCTTAACCGCAGTGATCAGAAATTGTCAAAACGTGTTTTTCAGCAGAAATAAACACGTTTTGGCAACTTTGGTCACCCCCATGTAACTTATAGGGCAGGAACAGCACAGTTTTCAAAACGTGTTTTTCAGCCCGAAATAAACGCGTTTTCTCAGCCCTTAGAATCGCAGTGTAACTGCCTGGCTCAGAAGAGGACACTGAGTCAGCCCTTAACCTCAGTGATCTGAAATTGTCAAAACGTGTTTTTCAGCAGAAATAAACACGTTTTGGCAACTTTGGTCAGCACCATGTAACTTATAGGGCAGGAACAGCACAGTTTTCAAAACGTGTTTTTCAGCCCGAAATAAACGCTTTTTCTCAGCCCTTGGAATCGCAGTGTAACTGCCTGGCTCAGAAGAGCACACTGAGTCAGCCCTTAACCCCAGTGATCAGAAATTGTCAAAACGTGTTTTTCAGCAGAAATAAACACGTTTTGGCAACTTTGGTCACCCCCACGTAACTTATAGGGCAGGAACAGCACAGTTTTCAAAATGTGTTTTTCAGCCCGAAATAAACGCGTTTTCTCAGCCCTTAGAATCGCAGTGTAACTGCCTGGCTCAGAAGAGCACACTGAGTCAGCCCTTAACCTCAGTGATCTGAAATTGTCAAAACGTGTTTTTCAGCAGAAATAAACACGTTTTGGCAACTTTGGTCACCCCCATGTAACTTATAGGGAAGGAACAGCACAGTTTTCAAAACGTGTTTTTCAGCCCGAAATAAACGCTTTTTCTCAGCCCTTGGAATCGCAGTGCAACTGCCTGGCTCAGAAGAGCACACTGAGTCAGCCCTTAACCCCAGTGATCAGAAATTGTCAAAAAATGTTTTTCAGCAGAAATAAAAACGTTTTGGCAACTTTGGTCACCCCCATGTAACTTATACGGCAGGAACAGCACACTATTCAAAACGTGTTTTTCAGCCCGAAATAAACGCGTTTTCTCAGACCTTAGAATCGCAGTGTAACTGCGTGGCTAAGAAGAGCACACTGAGTCAGCCCTTAACCCCAGTGTGCAGAAATTGTCAAAACGTGTTTTTCAGCAGAAATAAACACGTTTTTGCAACTTTGGTCACCACCATGTAACTTATAGGGCAGGAACAGCACAGTTTTCAAAACGTGTCTTTCAGCCCGAAATAAACGCGTTTTCTCAGCCCTTAGAATCGCAGTGTAACTGCCTTTCTCAGAAGAGCACACTGAGTCAGCCCTTAACCCCAGTGATCTGAAATTGTCAAAACGTGTTTTTCAGCAGAAATAAACACGTTTTGGCAACTTTGGTCACCCCCATGTAACTTATAGGGCAGGAACAGCACAGTTTTCAAAACGTGTTTTTCAGCCCGAAATAAACGCTTTTTCTCAGCCCTTGGAATCGCAGTGCAACTGCCTGGCTCAGAAGAGCACACTGAGTCAGCCCTTAACCCCAGTGATCAGAAATTGTCAAAAAATGTTTTTCAGCAGAAATAAAAACGTTTTGGCAACTTTGGTCACCCCCATGTAACTTATACGGCAGGAACAGCACACTGTTCAAAACTTGTTTTTCAGCCCGAAATAAACGCGTTTTCTCAGACCTTAGAATCGCAGTGTAACTGCCTGGCTAAGAAGAGCACACTGAGTCAGCCCTTAACCCCAGTGTGCAGAAATTGTCAAAACGTGTTTTTCAGCAGAAATAAACACTTTTTGGCAACTTTGGTCACCACCATGTAACTTATAGGGCAGGAACAGCACAGTTTTCAAAACGTGTCTTTCAGCCCGAAATAAACGCGTTTTCTCAGCCCTTAGAATCGCAGTGTAACTGCCTGGCTCAGAAAAGCACACTGAGTCAGCCCTTAACCGCAGTGATCAGAAATTGTCAAAACGTGTTTTTCAGCAGAAATAAACACGTTTTGGCAACTTTGGTCACCCCCATGTAACTTATTGGGCAGGAACAGCACAGTTTTCAAAACGTGTTTTTCAGCCCGAAATAAACGCGTTTTCTCAGCCCTTAGATTCGCAGTGTAACTGCCTGGCTCAGAAGAGGACACTGAGTCAGCCCTTAACCTCAGTGATCTGAAATTGTCAAAACGTGTTTTTCAGCAGAAATAAACACGTTTTGGCAACTTTGGTCAGCACCATGTAACTTATAGGGCAGGAACAGCACAGTTTTCAAAACGTGTTTTTCAGCCCGAAATAAACGCTTTTTCTCAGCCCTTGGAATCGCAGTGTAACTGCCTGGCTCAGAAGAGCACACTGAGTCAGCCCTTATCCCCAGTGATCAGAAATTGTCAAAACGTGTTTTCAGCAGAAATAAACACGTTTTGGCAACTTTGGTCACCCCCATGTAACTTATAGGGCAGGAACAGCACAGTTTTCAAAATGTGTTTTTCAGCCCAAAATAAACGCGTTTTCTCAGCCCTTAGAATCGCAGTGTAACTGCCTGGCTCAGAAGAGAACACTGAGTCAGCCCTTAACCCCAGTGATCAGAAATTGTCAAAACGTGTTTTTCAGCAGAAATAAACACGTTTTGGCAACTTTGGTCACCCCCATGTAACTTATAGGGCAGGAACAGCACACTTTTCAAAACGTGTTTTTCAGCCCGAAATAAACGCGTTTTCTCAGTCCTTAGAATCGCAGTGTAACTGCCTGGCTCAGAAGAGCACACTGAGTCAGCCCTTAACCCCAGTGATCAGAAATTGTCAAAACGTGTTTTTCAGCAGAAATAAACACGTTTTGGCAACTTTGGTCACCCCCATGTAACTTATAGGGCAGGAACAGCACAGTTTTCAAAACGTGTTTTTCAGCCCGAAATAAACGCGTTTTCTCAGCCCTTAGAATCGCAGTGT
This sequence comes from Atractosteus spatula, assembly GCF_055471065.1. Lineage (NCBI taxonomy): Eukaryota > Metazoa > Chordata > Actinopteri > Semionotiformes > Lepisosteidae > Atractosteus > Atractosteus spatula. Next base: position 2,434,372 of record NC_142722.1, read on the forward strand.
AACTGCCTGGCTCAGAAGAGGACACTGAGTCAGCCCTTAACCTCAGTGATCTGAAATTGTCAAAACGTGTTTTTCAGCAGAAATAAACACGTTTTGGCAACTTTGGTCAGCACCATGTAACTTATAGGGCAGGAACAGCACAGTTTTCAAAACGTGTTTTTCAGCCCGAAATAAACGCTTTTTCTCAGCCCTTGGAATCGCAGTGTAACTGCCTGGCTCAGAAGAGCACACTGAGTCAGCCCTTAACCCCAGTGATCAGAAATTGTCAAAACGTGTTTTTCAGCAGAAATAAACACGTTTTGGCAACTTTGGTCACCCCCATGTAACTTATAGGGCAGGAACAGCACAGTTTTCAAAATGTGTTTTTCAGCCCAAAATAAACGCGTTTTCTCAGCCCTTAGAATCGCAGTGTAACTGCCTGGCTCAGAAGAGAACACTGAGTCAGCCCTTAACCCCAGTGATCAGAAATTGTCAAAACGTGTTTTTCAGCAGAAATAAACACGTTTTGGCAACTTTGGTCACCCCCATGTAACTTATAGGGCAGGAACAGCACAGTTTTCAAAACGTGTCTTTCAGCCCGAAATAAACGCGTTTTCTCAGCCCTTAGAATCGCAGTGTAACTGCCTTTCTCAGAAGAGCACACTGAGTCAGCCCTTAACCCCAGTGATCTGAAATTGTCAAAACGTGTTTTTCAGCAGAAATAAACACGTTTTGGCAACTTTGGTCACCCCCATGTAACTTATAGGGCAGGAACAGCACAGTTTTCAAAACGTGTTTTTCAGCCCGAAATAAACGCTTTTTCTCAGCCCTTGGAATCGCAGTGCAACTGCCTGGCTCAGAAGAGCACACTGAGTCAGCCCTTAACCCCAGTGATCAGAAATTGTCAAAAAATGTTTTTCAGCAGAAATAAAAACGTTTTGGCAACTTTGGTCACCCCCATGTAACTTATACGGCAGGAACAGCACACTATTCAAAACTTGTTTTTCAGCCCGAAATAAACGCGTTTTCTCAGACCTTAGAATCGCAGTGTAACTGCCTGGCTAAGAAGAGCACACTGAGTCAGCCCTTAACCCCAGTGTGCAGAAATTGTCAAAACGTGTTTTTCAGCAGAAATAAACACTTTTTGGCAACTTTGGTCACCACCATGTAACTTATAGGGCAGGAACAGCACAGTTTTCAAAACGTGTCTTTCAGCCCGAAATAAACGCGTTTTCTCAGCCCTTAGAATCGCAGTGTAACTGCCTGGCTCAGAAAAGCACACTGAGTCAGCCCTTAACCGCAGTGATCAGAAATTGTCAAAACGTGTTTTTCAGCAGAAATAAACACGTTTTGGCAACTTTGGTCAGCACCATGTAACTTATAGGGCAGGAACAGCACAGTTTTCAAAACGTGTTTTTCAGCCCGAAATAAACGCTTTTTCTCAGCCCTTGGAATCGCAGTGTAACTGCCTGGCTCAGAAGAGCACACTGAGTCAGCCCTTATCCCCAGTGATCAGAAATTGTCAAAACGTGTTTTCAGCAGAAATAAACACGTTTTGGCAACTTTGGTCACCCCCATGTAACTTATAGGGCAGGAACAGCACAGTTTTCAAAATGTGTTTTTCAGCCCAAAATAAACGCGTTTTCTCAGACCTTAGAATCGCAGTGTAACTGCCTGGCTAAGAAGAGCACACTGAGTCAGCCCTTAACCCCAGTGTGCAGAAATTGTCAAAACGTGTTTTTCAGCAGAAATAAACACTTTTTGGCAACTTTGGTCACCACCATGTAACTTATAGGGCAGGAACAGCACAGTTTTCAAAACGTGTCTTTCAGCCCGAAATAAACGCGTTTTCTCAGCCCTTAGAATCGCAGTGTAACTGCCTGGCTCAGAAAAGCACACTGAGTCAGCCCTTAACCGCAGTGATCAGAAATTGTCAAAACGTGTTTTTCAGCAGAAATAAACACGTTTTGGCAACTTTGGTCAGCACCATGTAACTTATAGGGCAGGAACAGCACAGTTTTCAAAACGTGTTTTTCAGCCCGAAATAAACGCTTTTTCTCAGCCCTTGGAATCGCAGTGTAACTGCCTGGCTCAGAAGAGCACACTGAGTCAGCCCTTATCCCCAGTGATCAGAAATTGTCAAAACGTGTTTTCAGCAGAAATAAACACGTTTTGGCAACTTTGGTCACCCCCATGTAACTTATAGGGCAGGAACAGCACAGTTTTCAAAATGTGTTTTTCAGCCCAAAATAAATGCGTTTTCTCAGCCCTTAGAATCGCAGTGTAACTGCCTGGCTCAGAAGAGAACACTGAGTCAGCCCTTAACCCCAGTGATCAGAAATTGTCAAAACGTGTTTTTCAGCAGAAATAAACACGTTTTGGCAACTTTGGTCACCCCCATGTAACTTATAGGGCAGGAACAGCACACTTTTCAAAACGTGTTTTTCAGCCCGAAATAAACGCGTTTTCTCAGTCCTTAGAATCGCAGTGTAACTGCCTGGCTCAGAAGAGCACACTGAGTCAGCCCTTAACCCCAGTGATCAGAAATTGTCAAAACGTGTTTTTCAGCAGAAATAAACACGTTTTGGCAACTTTGGTCACCCCCATGTAACTTATAGGGCAGGAACAGCACAGTTTTCAAAACGTGTTTTTCAGCCCGAAATAAACGCGTTTTCTCAGCCCTTAGAATCGCAGTGTAACTGCCTGGCTCAGAAGAGGACACTGAGTCAGCCCTTAACCTCAGTGATCTGAAATTGTCAAAACGTGTTTTTCAGCAGAAATAAACACGTTTTGGCAACTGTGGTCAGCACCATGTAACTTATAGGGCAGGAACAGCACAGTTTTCAAAACGTGTTTTTCAGCCCGAAATAAACGCTTTTTCTCAGCCCTTGGAATCGCAGTGTAACTGCCTGGCTCAGAAGAGCACACTGAGTCAGCCCTTAACCCCAGTGATCAGAAATTGTCAAAACTTGTTTTTCAGCAGAAATAAACACGTTTTGGCAACTTTGGTCACCCCCATGTAACTTATAGGGCAGGAACAGCACAGTTTTCAAAATGTGTTTTTCAGCCCAAAATAAACGCGTTTTCTCAGCCCTTAGAATCGCAGTGTAACTGCCTGGCTCAGAAGAGAACACTGAGTCAGCCCTTAACCCCAGTGATCAGAAATTGTCAAAACGTGTTTTTCAGCAGAAATAAACACGTTTTGGCAACTTTGGTCACCCCCATGTAACTTATAGGGCAGGAACAGCACAGTTTTCAAAACGTGTTTTTCAGCCCGAAATAAACGCGTTTTCTCAGCCCTTAGAATCGCAGTGTAACTGCCTGGCTCAGAAGAGCACACTGAGTCAGCCCTTAACCCCAGTGTGCAGAAATTGTCAAAACGTGTTTTTCAACAGAAATAAACACGTTTTGGCAACTTTGGTCACCCCCATGTAAGTTATAGGGCAGGAACAGCACAGTTTTCAAAATGTGTTTTTCAGCCCGAAATAAACGCGTTTTCTCAGCCCTTAGAATCGCAGTGTAACTGCCATTCTCAGAAGAGCACACTGAGTCAGCCCTTAACCCCAGTGTGCAGAAATTGTCAAAACGTGTTTTTCAGCAGAAATGAACACGTTTTGGCAACTTTGGTCACCACCATGTAACTTATAGGGCAGGAACAGCACAGTTTTCAAAACGTGTTTTTCAGCCAGAAATAAACGCGTTTTCTCAGCCCTTGGAATCGCAGTGTAACTGCCTGGCTCAGAAGAGCCCACTGAATCAGCCCTTAATCCCAGTGATCAGAAATTGTCAAAACGTGTTTTTCAGCAGAAATAAACACGTTTTGGCAACTTTGGTCACCCCCATGTAAGTTATAGGGCAGGAACAGCACAGTTTTCAAAACGTGTTTTTCACCCGAAATAAAAGCTTTTTCTCAGCCCTTGGAATCGCAGTGTAACTGCCTGGCTCAGAAGAGCACACTGAGTCAGCTCTTAACCGCAGTGATCAGAAATTGTCAAAACGTGTTTTTCAGCAGAAATAAACACGTTTTGGCAACTTTGGTCACCCCCATGTAACTTATAGGGCAGGAACAGCACAGTTTTCAAAATGTGTTTTTCAGCCCGAAATAAACGCGTTTTCTCAGCCCTTAGAATCGCAGTGTAACTGCCTGGCTCAGAAAGGACACTGAGTCAGCCCTTAACCTCAGTGATCTGAAATTGTCAAAACGTGTGTTTCAGCAGAAATAAACACGTTTTGGCAACTTTGGTCAGCACCATGTAACTTATAGGGCAGGAACAGCACAGTTTTCAAATCGTGTTTTTCAGCTCGAAATAAACGCGTTTTCTCAGCCCTTGGAATCGCAGTGTAACTGCCTGGCTCAGAAGAGCACACTGAGTCAGCCCTTAACCCCAGTGTGCAGAAATTGTCAAAACGTGTTTTTCAGCAGAAATAAACACGTTTTGGCAACTTTGGTCACCACCATGTAACTTATAGGGCAGGAACAGCACAGTTTTCAAAACGTGTTTTTCAGCCCGAAATAAACGCTTTTTCTCACCCCTTGGAATCGCAGTGTAACTGCCTGGCTCAGAAGAGCACACTGAGTCAGCCCTTAACCCCAGTGATCAGAAATTGTCAAAACGTGTTTTTCAGCAGAAATAAACACGTTTTGGCAACTTTGGTCACCCCCATGTAACTTATAGGGCAGGAACAGCACAGTTTTCAAAATTTGTTTTTCAGCCCGAAATAAACGCGTTTTCTCAGCCGTTAGAATCGCAGTGTAACTGCCTGGCTCAGAACAGCACACTGAGTCAGCCCTTAACCTCAGTGATCTGAAATTGTCAAAACGTGTTTTTCAGCAGAAATAAACACGTTTTGGCAACTTTGGTCACCCCCATGTAACTTATAGGGAAGGAACAGCACAGTTTTCAAAACGTGTTTTTCAGCCCGAAATAAACGCTTTTTCTCAGCCCTTGGAATCGCAGTGCAACTGCCTGGCTCAGAAGAGCACACTGAGTCAGCCCTTAACCCCAGTGATCAGAAATTGTCAAAAAATGTTTTTCAGCAGAAATAAAAACGTTTTGGCAACTTTGGTCACCCCCATGTAACTTATACGGCAGGAACAGCACACTATTCAAAACGTGTTTTTCAGCCCGAAATAAACGCGTTTTCTCAGACCTTAGAATCGCAGTGTAACTGCGTGGCTAAGAAGAGCACACTGAGTCAGCCCTTAACCCCAGTGTGCAGAAATTGTCAAAACGTGTTTTTCAGCAGAAATAAACACGTTTTTGCAACTTTGGTCACCACCATGTAACTTATAGGGCAGGAACAGCACAGTTTTCAAAACGTGTCTTTCAGCCCGAAATAAACGCGTTTTCTCAGCCCTTAGAATCGCAGTGTAACTGCCTTTCTCAGAAGAGCACACTGAGTCAGCCCTTAACCCCAGTGATCTGAAATTGTCAAAACGTGTTTTTCAGCAGAAATAAACACGTTTTGGCAACTTTGGTCACCCCCATGTAACTTATAGGGCAGGAACAGCACAGTTTTCAAAACGTGTTTTTCAGCCCGAAATAAACGCTTTTTCTCAGCCCTTGGAATCGCAGTGCAACTGCCTGGCTCAGAAGAGCACACTGAGTCAGCCCTTAACCCCAGTGATCAGAAATTGTCAAAAAATGTTTTTCAGCAGAAATAAAAACGTTTTGGCAACTTTGGTCACCCCCATGTAACTTATACGGCAGGAACAGCACACTATTCAAAACTTGTTTTTCAGCCCGAAATAAACGCGTTTTCTCAGACCTTAGAATCGCAGTGTAACTGCCTGGCTAAGAAGAGCACACTGAGTCAGCCCTTAACCCCAGTGTGCAGAAATTGTCAAAACGTGTTTTTCAGCAGAAATAAACACTTTTTGGCAACTTTGGTCACCACCATGTAACTTATAGGGCAGGAACAGCACAGTTTTCAAAACGTGTCTTTCAGCCCGAAATAAACGCGTTTTCTCAGCCCTTAGAATCGCAGTGTAACTGCCTGGCTCAGAAAAGCACACTGAGTCAGCCCTTAACCGCAGTGATCAGAAATTGTCAAAACGTGTTTTTCAGCAGAAATAAACACGTTTTGGCAACTTTGGTCACCCCCATGTAACTTATTGGGCAGGAACAGCACAGTTTTCAAAACGTGTTTTTCAGCCCGAAATAAACGCGTTTTCTCAGCCTTTAGATTCGCAGTGTAACTGCCTGGCTCAGAAGAGGACACTGAGTCAGCCCTTAACCTCAGTGATCTGAAATTGTCAAAACGTGTTTTTCAGCAGAAATAAACACGTTTTGGCAACTTTGGTCAGCACCATGTAACTTATAGGGCAGGAACAGCACAGTTTTCAAAACGGGTTTTTCAGCCCGAAATAAACGCTTTTTCTCAGCCCTTGGAATCGCAGTGTAACTGCCTGGCTCAGAAGAGCACACTGAGTCAGCCCTTATCCCCAGTGATCAGAAATTGTCAAAACGTGTTTTCAGCAGAAATAAACACGTTTTGGCAACTTTGGTCACCCCCATGTAACTTATAGGGCAGGAACAGCACAGTTTTCAAAATGTGTTTTTCAGCCCAAAATAAACGCGTTTTCTCAGCCCTTAGAATCGCAGTGTAACTGCCTGGCTCAGAAGAGAACACTGAGTCAGCCCTTAACCCCAGTGATCAGAAATTGTCAAAACGTGTTTTTCAGCAGAAATAAACACGTTTTGGCAACTTTGGTCACCCCCATGTAACTTATAGGGCAGGAACAGCACACTTTTCAAAACGTGTTTTTCAGCCCGAAATAAACGCGTTTTCTCAGTCCTTAGAATCGCAGTGTAACTGCCTGGCTCAGAAGAGCACACTGAGTCAGCCCTTAACCCCAGTGATCAGAAATTGTCAAAACGTGTTTTTCAGCAGAAATAAACACGTTTTGGCAACTTTGGTCACCCCCATGTAACTTATAGGGCAGGAACAGCACAGTTTTCAAAACGTGTTTTTCAGCCCGAAATAAACGCGTTTTCTCAGCCCTTAGAATCGCAGTGTAACTGCCTGGCTCAGAAGAGGACACTGAGTCAGCCCTTAACCTCAGTGATCTGAAATTGTCAAAACGTGTTTTTCAGCAGAAATAAACACGTTTTGGCAACTTTGGTCAGCACCATGTAACTTATAGGGCAGGAACAGCACAGTTTTCAAAACGTGTTTTTCAGCCCGAAATAAACGCTTTTTCTCAGCCCTTGGAATCGCAGTGTAACTGCCTGGCTCAGAAGAGCACACTGAGTCAGCCCTTAACCCCAGTGATCAGAAATTGTCAAAACGTGTTTTTCAGCAGAAATAAACACGTTTTGGCAACTTTGGTCACCCCCATGTAACTTATAGGGCAGGAACAGCACAGTTTTCAAAATGTGTTTTTCAGCCCAAAATAAACGCGTTTTCTCAGCCCTTAGAATCGCAGTGTAACTGCCTGGCTCAGAAGAGAACACTGAGTCAGCCCTTAACCCCAGTGATCAGAAATTGTCAAAACGTGTTTTTCAGCAGAAATAAACACGTTTTGGCAACTTTGGTCACCCCCATGTAACTTATAGGGCAGGAACAGCACAGTTTTCAAAACGTGTTTTTCAGCCCGAAATAAACGCGTTTTCTCAGCCCTTAGAATCGCAGTGTAACTGCCATTCTCAGAAGAGCACACTGAGTCAGCCCTTAACCCCAGTGTGCAGAAATTGTCAAAACGTGTTTTTCAGCAGAAATGAACACGTTTTGGCAACTTTGGTCACCACCATGTAACTTATAGGGCAGGAACAGCACAGTTTTCAAAACGTGTTTTTCAGCCAGAAATAAACGCGTTTTCTCAGCCCTTGGAATCGCAGTGTAACTGCCTGGCTCAGAAGAGCCCACTGAATCAGCCCTTAATCCCAGTGATCAGAAATTGTCAAAACGTGTTTTTCAGCAGAAATAAACACGTTTTGGCAACTTTGGTCACCCCCATGTAAGTTATAGGGCAGGAACAGCACAGTTTTCAAAACGTGTTTTTCACCCGAAATAAAAGCTTTTTCTCAGCCCTTGGAATCGCAGTGTAACTGCCTGGCTCAGAAGAGCACACTGAGTCAGCCCTTAACCGCAGTGATGAGAAATTGTCAAAACGTGTTTTTCAGCAGAAATAAACACGTTTTGGCAACTTTGGTCACCCCCATGTAACTTATAGGGCAGGAACAGCACAGTTTTCAAAATGTGTTTTTCAGCCCGAAATAAACGCGTTTTCTCAGCCCTTAGAATCGCAGTGTAACTGCCTGGCTCAGAAAGGACACTGAGTCAGCCCTTAACCTCAGTGATCTGAAATTGTCAAAACGTGTGTTTCAGCAGAAATAAACACGTTTTGGCAACTTTGGTCAGCACCATGTAACTTATAGGGCAGGAACAGCACAGTTTTCAAATCGTGTTTTTCAGCTCGAAATAAACGCGTTTTCTCAGCCCTTGGAATCGCAGTGTAACTGCCTGGCTCAGAAGAGCACACTGAGTCAGCCCTTAACCCCAGTGTGCAGAAATTGTCAAAACGTGTTTTTCAGCAGAAATAAACACGTTTTGGCAACTTTGGTCACCACCATGTAACTTATAGGGCAGGAACAGCACAGTTTTCAAAACGTGTTTTTCAGCCCGAAATAAACGCTTTTTCTCACCCCTTGGAATCGCAGTGTAACTGCCTGGCTCAGAAGAGCACACTGAGTCAGCCCTTAACCCCAGTGATCAGAAATTGTCAAAACGTGTTTTTCAGCAGAAATAAACACGTTTTGGCAACTTTGGTCACCCCCATGTAACTTATAGGGCAGGAACAGCACAGTTTTCAAAATTTGTTTTTCAGCCCGAAATAAACGCGTTTTCTCAGCCGTTAGAATCGCAGTGTAACTGCCTGGCTCAGAACAGCACACTGAGTCAGCCCTTAACCTCAGTGATCTGAAATTGTCAAAACGTGTTTTTCAGCAGAAATAAACACGTTTTGGCAAGTTTGGTCACCCCCATGTAACTTATAGGGCAGGAACAGCACAGTTTTCAAAACGTGTTTTTCAGCCCGAAATAAACGCGTTTTCTCAGCCCTTAGAATCGCAGTGTAACTGCCTGGCTCAGAAGAGCACACTGAGTCAGCCCTTAACCCCAGTGTGCAGAAATTGTCAAAACGTGTTTTTCAGCAGAAATAAACACGTTTTGGCAACTTTGGTCACCACCATGTAACTTATAGGGCAGGAACAGCACAGTTTTCAAAACGTGTTTTTCAGCCCGAAATAAACGCTTTTTCTCAGCCCTTGGAATCGCAATGTATCTTCCTGGCTCAGAAGAGCACACTGAGTCAGCCCTTAACACCAGTGTGCAGAAATTGTCAAAACGTGTTTTTCAGCAGAAATAAACACGTTTTGGCAACTTTGGTCACCACCATGTAACTTATAGGACAGGAACAACACAGTTTTCAAAACGTGTCTTTCAGCCCGACATAAACGCTTTTTCTCAGCCCTTGGAATCGCAGTGTAACTGCCTGGCTCAGAAGAGCACACTGAATCAGCCCTTAACCCCAGTGATCAGAAATTGTCAAAACGTGTTTTTCAGCAGAAATAAAAACGTTTTGGCAACTTTGGTCACCCCCATGTAACTTATAGGGCAGGAACAGCACAGTTTTCAAAACGTGTTTTTCAGCCCGAAATAAACGCGTTTTCTCAGCCCTTAGAATCGCAGTGTAACTGCCTTTCTCAGAAGAGCACACTGAGTCAGCCCTTAACCCCAGTGTGCAGAAATTGTCAAAACGTGTTTTTCAGCAGAAATAAACAGGTTTTGGCAACTTTGGTCACCCCCATGTAAGTTATAGGGCAGGAACAGCACAGTTTTCAAAACGTGTTTTTCACCCGAAATAAAAGCTTTTTCTCAGCCCTTGGAATCGCAGTGTAACTGCCTGGCTCAGAAGAGCACACTGAGTCAGCCCTTAACCGCAGTGATCAGAAATTGTCAAAACGTGTTTTTCAGCAGAAATAAACACGTTTTGGCAACTTTGGTCACCCCCATGTAACTTATACGGCAGGAACAGCACACTATTCAAAACGTGTTTTTCAGCCCGAAATAAACGCGTTTTCTCAGACCTTAGAATCGCAGTGTAACTGCGTGGCTAAGAAGAGCACACTGAGTCAGCCCTTAACCCCAGTGTGCAGAAATTGTCAAAACGTGTTTTTCAGCAGAAATAAACACGTTTTGGCAACTTTGGTCACCACCATGTAACTTATAGGGCAGGAACAGCACAGTTTTCAAAACGTGTCTTTCAGCCCGAAATAAACGCGTTTTCTCAGCCCTTAGAATTGGAGTGTAACTGCCTTTCTCAGAAGAGCACACTGAGTCAGCCCTTAACCCCAGTGATCTGAAATTGTCAAAACGTGTTTTTCAGCAGAAATAAACACGTTTTGGCAACTTTGGTCACCCCCATGTAACTTATAGGGCAGGAACACCACAGTTTTCAAAACGTGTTTTTCAGCCCGAAATAAACGCTTTTTCTCAGCCCTTGGAATCGCAGTGCAACTGCCTGGCTCAGAAGAGCACACTGAGTCAGCCCTTAACCCCAGTGATCAGAAATTGTCAAAAAATGTTTTTCAGCAGAAATAAAAACGTTTTGGCAACTTTGGTCACCCCCATGTAACTTATACGGCAGGAACAGCACAGTTTTCAAAACGTGTTTTTCAGCACGAAATAAACGCTTTTTCTCAGCCCTTGGAATCGCCGTGTAACTGCCTTGCTCAGAAGAGCACACTGAGTCAGCCCTTAACCGCAGTGATCAGAAATTGTCAAAACGTGTTTTTCAGCAGAAATAAACACGTTTTGGCAACTTTGGTCACCCCCATGTAACTTATAGGGCAGGAACAGCACAGTTTTCAAAACGTGTTTTTCAGCCCGAAATAAACGCGTTTTCTCAGCCCTTAGAATCGCAGTGTAACTGCCTGGCTCAGAAGAGGACACTGAGTCAGCCCTTAACCTCAGTGATCTGAAATTGTCAAAACGTGTTTTTCAGCAGAAATAAACACGTTTTGGCAACTTTGGTCAGCACCATGTAACTTATAGGGCAGGAACAGCACAGTTTTCAAAACGTGTTTTTCAGCCCGAAATGAACGCTTTTTCTCAGCCCTTGGAATCGCAGTGTAACTGCCTGGCTCAGAAGAGCACACTGAGTCAGCCCTTATCCCCAGTGATCAGAAATTGTCAAAACGTGTTTTTCAGCAGAAATAAACACGTTTTGGCAACTTTGGTCACCCCCATGTAACTTATAGGGCAGGAACAGCACAGTTTTCAAAATGTGTTTTTCAGCCCAAAATAAACGCGTTTTCTCAGCCCTTAGAATCGCAGTGTAACTGCCTGGCTCAGAAGAGAACACTGAGTCAGCCCTTAACCCCAGTGATCAGAAATTGTCAAAACGTGTTTTTCAGCAGAAATAAACACGTTTTGGCAACTTTGGTCACCCCCATGTAACTTATAGGGCAGGAACAGCACAGTTTTCAAAACGTGTTTTTCAGCCCGAAATAAACGCGTTTTCTCAGTCCTTAGAATCGCAGTGTAACTGCCTGGCTCAGAAGAGCACACTGAGTCAGCCCTTAACCCCAGTGATCAGAAATTGTCAAAACGTGTTTTTCAGCAGAAATAAACACGTTTTGGCAACTTTGGTCACCCCCATGTAACTTATAGGGCAGGAACAGCACAGTTTTCAAAACGTGTTTTTCAGCCCGAAATAAACGCGTTTTCTCAGCCCTTAGAATCGCAGTGTAACTGCCTGGCTCAGAAGAGGACACTGAGTCAGCCCTTAACCTCAGTGATCTGAAATTGTCAAAACGTGTTTTTCAGCAGAAATAAACACGTTTTGGCAACTTTGGTCAGCACCATGTAACTTATAGGGCAGGAACAGCACAGTTTTCAAAACGTGTTTTTCAGCCCGAAATAAACGCTTTTTCTCAGCCCTTGGAATCGCAGTGTAACTGCCTGGCTCAGAAGAGCACACTGAGTCAGCCCTTAACCCCAGTGATCAGAAATTGTCAAAACGTGTTTTTCAGCAGAAATAAACACGTTTTGGCAACTTTGGTCACCCCCATGTAACTTATAGGACAGGAACAGCACAGTTTTCAAAATGTGTTTTTCAGCCCAAAATAAACGCGTTTTCTCAGCCCTTAGAATCGCAGTGTAACTGCCTGGCTCAGAACAGCACACTGAGTCAGCCCTTAACCTCAGTGATCAGAAATTGTCAAAACGTGTTTTTCAGCAGAAATAAACACGTTTTGGCAACTTTGGTCACCCCCATGTAAGTTATAGGGCAGGAACAGCACAGTTTTCAAAACGTGTTTTTCACCCGAAATAAAAGCTTTTTCTCAGCCCTTGGAATCGCAGTGTAACTGCCTGGCTCAGAAGAGCACACTGAGTCAGCCCTTAACCGCAGTGATCAGAAATTGTCAAAACGTGTTTTTCAGCAGAAATAAACACGTTTTGGCAACTTTGGTCACCCCCATGTAACTTATAGGGCAGGAACAGCACAGTTTTCAAAATGTGTTTTTCAGCCCGAAATAAACGCGTTTTCTCAGCCCTTAGAATCGCAGTGTAACTGCCTGGCTCAGAAAGGACACTGAGTCAGCCCTTAACCTCAGTGATCTGAAATTGTCAAAACGTGTGTTTCAGCAGAAATAAACACGTTTTGGCAACTTTGGTCAGCACCATGTAACTTATAGGGCAGGAACAGCACAGTTTTCAAATCGTGTTTTTCAGCTCGAAATAAACGCGTTTTCTCAGCCCTTGGAATCGCAGTGTAACTGCCTGGCTCAGAAGAGCACACTGAGTCAGCCCTTAACCCCAGTGTGCAGAAATTGTCAAAACGTGTTTTTCAGCAGAAATAAACACGTTTTGGCAACTTTGGTCACCACCATGTAACTTATAGGGCAGGAACAGCACAGTTTTCAAAACGTGTTTTTCAGCCCGAAATAAACGCTTTTTCTCACCCCTTGGAATCGCAGTGTAACTGCCTGGCTCAGAAGAGCACACTGAGTCAGCCCTTAACCCCAGTGATCAGAAATTGTCAAAACGTGTTTTTCAGCAGAAATAAACACGTTTTGGCAACTTTGGTCACCCCCATGTAACTTATAGGGCAGGAACAGCACAGTTTTCAAAATTTGTTTTTCAGCCCGAAATAAACGCGTTTTCTTAGCCGTTAGAATCGCAGTGTAACTGCCTGGCTCAGAACAGCACACTGAGTCAGCCCTTAACCTCAGTGATCTGAAATTGTCAAAACGTGTTTTTCAGCAGAAATAAACACGTTTTGGCAAGTTTGGTCACCCCCATGTAACTTATAGGGCAGGAACAGCACAGTTTTCAAAACGTGTTTTTCAGCCCGAAATAAACGCGTTTTCTCAGCCCTTAGAATCGCAGTGTAACTGCCTGGCTCAGAAGAGCACACTGAGTCAGCCCTTAACCCCAGTGTGCAGAAATTGTCAAAACGTGTTTTTCAGCAGAAATAAACACGTTTTGGCAACTTTGGTCACCACCATGTAACTTATAGGGCAGGAACAGCACAGTTTTCAAAACGTGTATTTCAGCCCGAAATAAACGCTTTTTCTCAGCCCTTGGAATCGCAATGTATCTTCCTGGCTCAGAAGAGCACACTGAGTCAGCCCTTAACACCAGTGTGCAGAAATTGTCAAAACGTGTTTTTCAGCAGAAATAAACACGTTTTGGCAACTTTGGTCACCACCATGTAACTTATAGGACAGGAACAACACAGTTTTCAAAACGTGTCTTTCAGCCCGACATAAACGCTTTTTCTCAGCCCTTGGAATCGCAGTGTAACTGCCTGGCTCAGAAGAGCACACTGAATCAGCCCTTAACCCCAGTGATCAGAAATTGTCAAAACGTGTTTTTCAGCAGAAATAAAAACGTTTTGGCAACTTTGGTCACCCCCATGTAACTTATAGGGCAGGAACAGCACAGTTTTCAAAACGTGTTTTTCAGCCCGAAATAAACGCGTTTTCTCAGCCCTTAGAATCGCAGTGTAACTGCCTTTCTCAGAAGAGCACACTGAGTCAGCCCTTAACCCCAGTGTGCAGAAATTGTCAAAACGTGTTTTTCAGCAGAAATAAACAGGTTTTGGCAACTTTGGTCACCCCCATGTAAGTTATAGGGCAGGAACAGCACAGTTTTCAAAACGTGTTTTTCACCCGAAATAAAAGCTTTTTCTCAGCCCTTGGAATCGCAGTGTAACTGCCTGGCTCAGAAGAGCACACTGAGTCAGCCCTTAACCGCAGTGATCAGAAATTGTCAAAACGTGTTTTTCAGCAGAAATAAACACGTTTTGGCAACTTTGGTCACCCCCATGTAACTTATAGGGCAGGAACAGCACAGTTTTCAAAATGTGTTTTTCAGCCCGAAATAAACGCGTTTTCTCAGCCCTTAGAATCGCAGTGTAACTGCCTGGCTCAGAAAGGACACTGAGTCAGCCCTTAACCTCAGTGATCTGAAATTGTCAAAACGTGTGTTTCAGCAGAAATAAACACGTTTTGGCAACTTTGGTCAGCACCATGTAACTTATAGGGCAGGAACAGCACAGTTTTCAAATCGTGTTTTTCAGCTCGAAATAAACGCGTTTTCTCAGCCCTTGGAATCGCAGTGTAACTGCCTGGCTCAGAAGAGCACACTGAGTCAGCCCTTAACCCCAGTGTGCAGAAATTGTCAAAACGTGTTTTTCAGCAGAAATAAACACGTTTTGGCAACTTTGGTCACCACCATGTAACTTATAGGGCAGGAACAGCACAGTTTTCAAAACGTGTTTTTCAGCCCGAAATAAACGCTTTTTCTCACCCCTTGGAATCGCAGTGTAACTGCCTGGCTCAGAAGAGCACACTGAGTCAGCCCTTAACCCCAGTGATCAGAAATTGTCAAAACGTGTTTTTCAGCAGAAATAAACACGTTTTGGCAACTTTGGTCACCCCCATGTAACTTATAGGGCAGGAACAGCACAGTTTTCAAAATTTGTTTTTCAGCCCGAAATAAACGCGTTTTCTTAGCCGTTAGAATCGCAGTGTAACTGCCTGGCTCAGAACAGCACACTGAGTCAGCCCTTAACCTCAGTGATCTGAAATTGTCAAAACGTGTTTTTCAGCAGAAATAAACACGTTTTGGCAAGTTTGGTCACCCCCATGTAACTTATAGGGCAGGAACAGCACAGTTTTCAAAACGTGTTTTTCAGCCCGAAATAAACGCGTTTTCTCAGCCCTTAGAATCGCAGTGTAACTGCCTGGCTCAGAAGAGCACACTGAGTCAGCCCTTAACCCCAGTGTGCAGAAATTGTCAAAACGTGTTTTTCAGCAGAAATAAACACGTTTTGGCAACTTTGGTCACCACCATGTAACTTATAGGGCAGGAACAGCACAGTTTTCAAAACGTGTTTTTCAGCCCGAAATAAACGCTTTTTCTCAGCCCTTGGAATCGCAATGTATCTTCCTGGCTCAGAAGAGCACACTGAGTCAGCCCTTAACACCAGTGTGCAGAAATTGTCAAAACGTGTTTTTCAGCAGAAATAAACACGTTTTGGCAACTTTGGTCACCACCATGTAACTTATAGGACAGGAACAACACAGTTTTCAAAACGTGTCTTTCAGCCCGACATAAACGCTTTTTCTCAGCCCTTGGAATCGCAGTGTAACTGCCTGGCTCAGAAGAGCACACTGAATCAGCCCTTAACCCCAGTGATCAGAAATTGTCAAAACGTGTTTTTCAGCAGAAATAAAAACGTTTTGGCAACTTTGGTCACCCCCATGTAACTTATAGGGCAGGAACAGCACAGTTTTCAAAACGTGTTTTTCAGCCCGAAATAAACGCGTTTTCTCAGCCCTTAGAATCGCAGTGTAACTGCCTTTCTCAGAAGAGCACACTGAGTCAGCCCTTAACCCCAGTGTGCAGAAATTGTCAAAACGTGTTTTTCAGCAGAAATAAACAGGTTTTGGCAACTTTGGTCACCCCCATGTAAGTTATAGGGCAGGAACAGCACAGTTTTCAAAACGTGTTTTTCACCCGAAATAAAAGCTTTTTCTCAGCCCTTGGAATCGCAGTGTAACTGCCTGGCTCAGAAGAGCACACTGAGTCAGCCCTTAACCGCAGTGATCAGAAATTGTCAAAACGTGTTTTTCAGCAGAAATAAACACGTTTTGGCAACTTTGGTCACCCCCATGTAACTTATAGGGCAGGAACAGCACAGTTTTCAAAACGTGTTTTTCAGCCCGAAATAAACGCGTTTTCTCAGCCCTTTGAATCGCAGTGTAACTGCCTGGCTCAGAAGAGGACACTGAGTCAGCCCTTAACCTCAGTGATCTGAAATTGTCAAAAAATGTTTTTCAGCAGAAATAAAAACGTTTTGGCAACTTTGGTTACCCCCATGTAACTTATACGGCAGGAACAGCACACTATTCAAAACGTGTTTTTCAGCCCGAAATAAACGCGTTTTCTCAGACCTTAGAATCGCAGTGTAACTGCGTGGCTAAGAAGAGCACACTGAGTCAGCCCTTAACCCCAGTGATCTGAAATTGTCAAAACGTGTTTTTCAGCAGAAATAAACACGTTTTGGGAACTTTGGTCACCCCCATGTAACTTATAGGGCAGGAACACCACAGTTTTCAAAACGTGTTTTTCAGCCCGAAATAAACGCTTTTATCCAGCCCTTGGAATCGCAGTGCAACTGCCTGGCTCAGAAGAGCACACTGAGTCAGCCCTTAACCCCAGTGATCAGAAATTGTCAAAAAATGTTTTTCAGCAGAAATAAAAACGTTTTGGCAACTTTGGTCACCCCCATGTAACTTATACGGCAGGAACAGCACACTATTCAAAACTTGTTTTTCAGCCCGAAATAAACGCGTTTTCTCAGACCTTAGAATCGCAGTGTAACTGCCTGGCTAAGAAGAGCACACTGAGTCAGCCCTTAACCCCAGTGTGCAGAAATTGTCAAAACGTGTTTTTCAGCAGAAATAAACACGTTTTGGCAACTTTGGTCACCACCATGTAACTTATAGGGCAGGAACAGCACAGTTTTCAAAACGTGTTTTTCAGCACGAAATAAACGCTTTTTCTCAGCCCTTGGAATCGCCGTGTAACTGCCTTGCTCAGAAGAGCACACTGAGTCAGCCCTTAACCGCAGTGATCAGAAATTGTCAAAACGTGTTTTTCAGTAGAAATAAACACGTTTTGGCAACTTTGGTCACCCCCATGTAACTTATAGGGCAGGAACAGCACAGTTTTCAAAACGTGTTTTTCAGCCCGAAATAAACGCGTTTTCTCAGCCCTTAGAATCGCAGTGTAACTGCCTGGCTCAGAAGAGGACACTGAGTCAGCCCTTAACCTCAGTGATCTGAAATTGTCAAAACGTGTTTTTCAGCAGAAATAAACACGTTTTGGCAACTTTGGTCAGCACCATGTAACTTATAGGGCAGGAACAGCACAGTTTTCAAAACGTGTTTTTCAGCCCGAAATGAACGCTTTTTCTCAGCCCTTGGAATCGCAGTGTAACTGCCTGGCTCAGAAGAGCACACTGAGTCAGCCCTTATCCCCAGTGATCAGAAATTGTCAAAACGTGTTTTTCAGCAGAAATAAACACGTTTTGGCAACTTTGGTCACCCCCATGTAACTTATAGGGCAGGAACAGCACAGTTTTCAAAATGTGTTTTTCAGCCCAAAATAAACGCGTTTTCTCAGCCCTTAGAATCGCAGTGTAACTGCCTGGCTCAGAAGAGAACACTGAGTCAGCCCTTAACCCCAGTGATCAGAAATTGTCAAAACGTGTTTTTCAGCAGAAATAAACACGTTTTGGCAACTTTGGTCACCCCCATGTAACTTATAGGGCAGGAACAGCACAGTTTTCAAAACGTGTTTTTCAGCCCGAAATAAACGCGTTTTCTCAGTCCTTAGAATCGCAGTGTAACTGCCTGGCTCAGAAGAGCACACTGAGTCAGCCCTTAACCCCAGTGATCAGAAATTGTCAAAACGTGTTTTTCAGCAGAAATAAACACGTTTTGGCAACTTTGGTCACCCCCATGTAACTTATAGGGCAGGAACAGCACAGTTTTCAAAACGTGTTTTTCAGCCCGAAATAAACGCGTTTTCTCAGCCCTTAGAATCGCAGTGTAACTGCCTGGCTCAGAAGAGGACACTGAGTCAGCCCTTAACCTCAGTGATCTGAAATTGTCAAAACGTGTTTTTCAGCAGAAATAAACACGTTTTGGCAACTTTGGTCAGCACCATGTAACTTATAGGGCAGGAACAGCACAGTTTTCAAAACGTGTTTTTCAGCCCGAAATAAACGCTTTTTCTCAGCCCTTGGAATCGCAGTGTAACTGCCTGGCTCAGAAGAGCACACTGAGTCAGCCCTTAACCCCAGTGATCAGAAATTGTCAAAACGTGTTTTTCAGCAGAAATAAACACGTTTTGGCAACTTTGGTCACCCCCATGTAACTTATAGGACAGGAACAGCACAGTTTTCAAAATGTGTTTTTCAGCCCAAAATAAACGCGTTTTCTCAGCCCTTAGAATCGCAGTGTAACTGCCTGGCTCAGAACAGCACACTGAGTCAGCCCTTAACCTCAGTGATCTGAAATTGTCAAAACGTGTTTTTCAGCAGAAATAAACACGTTTTGGCAAGTTTGGTCACCCCCATGTAACTTATAGGGCAGGAACAGCACAGTTTTCAAAACGTGTTTTTCAGCCCGAAATAAACGCGTTTTCTCAGCCCTTAGAATCGCAGTGTAACTGCCTGGCTCAGAAGAGCACACTGAGTCAGCCCTTAACCCCAGTGTGCAGAAATTGTCAAAACGTGTTTTTCAGCAGAAATAAACACGTTTTGGCAACTTTGGTCACCACCATGTAACTTATAGGGCAGGAACAGCACAGTTTTCAAAACGTGTTTTTCAGCCCGAAATAAACGCTTTTTCTCAGCCCTTGGAATCGCAATGTATCTTCCTGGCTCAGAAGAGCACACTGAGTCAGCCCTTAACACCAGTGTGCAGAAATTGTCAAAACGTGTTTTTCAGCAGAAATAAACACGTTTTGGCAACTTTGGTCACCACCATGTAACTTATAGGGCAGGAACAGCACAGTTTTCAAAACGTGTTTTTCAGCCCGACATAAACGCTTTTTCTCAGCCCTTGGAATCGCAGTGTAACTGCCTGGCTCAGAAGAGCACACTGAGTCAGCCCTTAACCCCAGTGTGCAGAAATTGTCAAAACGTGTTTTTCAGCAGAAATAAACACGTTTCGGCAACTTGGGTCACCCTCTGTAAGTTATACGGCAGGAACAGCACAGTTTTCAAAACGTGTTTTTCAGCCTGAAATAAACGCGTTTTCTCAGCCCTTGGAATGGCAGTGTAACTGCCTGGCTCAGAAGAGCACACTGAGTCAGCCCTTAACCCCAGTGATCAGAAATTGTCAAAACGTGTTTTTCAGCAGAAATAAACACGTTTTGGCAACTTTGGTCACCCCCATGTAAGTTATAGAGCAGGAACAGCACAGTTTTCAAAACGTGTTTTTCACCCGAAATAAAAGCTTTTTCTCAGCCCTTGGAATCGCAGTGTAACTGCCTGGCTCAGAAGAGCACACTGAGTCAGCCCTTAACCGCAGTGATCAGAAATTGTCAAAACGTGTTTTTCAGCAGAAATAAACACGTTTTGGCAACTTTGGTCACCCCCATGTAACTTATAGGGCAGGAACAGCACAGTTTTCAAAACGTGTTTTTCAGCCCGAAATAAACGCGTTTTCTCAGCCCTTAGAATCGCAGTGTAACTGCCTGGCTCAGAAGAGGACACTGAGTCAGCCCTTAACCTCAGTGATCTGAAATTGTCAAAAAATGTTTTTCAGCAGAAATAAAAACGTTTTGGCAACTTTGGTCACCCCCATGTAACTTATACGGCAGGAACAGCACACTATTCAAAACGTGTTTTTCAGCCCGAAATAAACGCGTTTTCTCAGACCTTAGAATCGCAGTGTAACTGCGTGGCTAAGAAGAGCACACTGAGTCAGCCCTTAACCCCAGTGTGCAGAAATTGTCAAAACGTGTTTTTCAGCAGAAATAAACACGTTTTGGCAACTTTGGTCACCACCATGTAACTTATAGGGCAGGAACAGCACAGTTTTCAAAACGTGTCTTTCAGCCCGAAATAAACGCGTTTTCTCAGCCCTTAGAATCGCAGTGTAACTGCCTTTCTCAGAAGAGCACACTGAGTCAGCCCTTAACCCCAGTGATCTGAAATTGTCAAAACGTGTTTTTCAGCAGAAATAAACACGTTTTGGCAACTTTGGTCACCCCCATGTAACTTATAGGGCAGGAACAGCACAGTTTTCAAAACGTGTTTTTCAGCCCGAAATAAACGCTTTTTCTCAGCCCTTGGAATCGCAGTGCAACTGCCTGGCTCAGAAGAGCACACTGAGTCAGCCCTTAACCCCAGTGATCAGAAATTGTCAAAAAATGTTTTTCAGCAGAAATAAAAACGTTTTGGCAACTTTGGTCACCCCCATGTAACTTATACGGCAGGAACAGCACACTATTCAAAACTTGTTTTTCAGCCCGAAATAAACGCGTTTTCTCAGACCTTAGAATCGCAGTGTAACTGCCTGGCTAAGAAGAGCACACTGAGTCAGCCCTTAACCCCAGTGTGCAGAAATTGTCAAAACGTGTTTTTCAGCAGAAATAAACACGTTTTGGCAACTTTGGTCACCACCATGTAACTTATAGGGCAGGAACAGCACAGTTTTCAAAACGTGTTTTTCAGCACGAAATAAACGCTTTTTCTCAGCCCTTGGAATCGCCGTGTAACTGCCTTGCTCAGAAGAGCACACTGAGTCAGCCCTTAACCGCAGTGATCAGAAATTGTCAAAACGTGTTTTTCAGCAGAAATAAACACGTTTTGGCAACTTTGGTCACCCCCATGTAACTTATAGGGCAGGAACAGCACAGTTTTCAAAACGTGTTTTTCAGCCCGAAATAAACGCGTTTTCTCAGCCCTTAGAATCGCAGTGTAACTGCCTGGCTCAGAAGAGGACACTGAGTCAGCCCTTAACCTCAGTGATCTGAAATTGTCAAAACGTGTTTTTCAGCAGAAATAAACACGTTTTGGCAACTTTGGTCAGCACCATGTAACTTATAGGGCAGGAACAGCACAGTTTTCAAAACGTGTTTTTCAGCCCGAAATGAACGCGTTTTCTCAGCCCTTGGAATCGCAGTGTAACTGCCTGGCTCAGAAGAGCACACTGAGTCAGCCCTTATCCCCAGTGATCAGAAATTGTCAAAACGTGTTTTTCAGCAGAAATAAACACGTTTTGACAACTTTGGTCACCCCCATGTAACTTATAGGGCAGGAACAGCACAGTTTTCAAAATGTGTTTTTCAGCCCAAAATAAACGCGTTTTCTCAGCCCTTAGAATCGCAGTGTAACTGCCTGGCTCAGAAGAGAACACTGAGTCAGCCCTTAACCCCAGTGATCAGAAATTGTCAAAACGTGTTTTTCAGCAGAAATAAACACGTTTTGGCAACTTTGGTCACCCCCATGTAACTTATAGGGCAGGAACAGCACAGTTTTCAAAACGTGTTTTTCAGCCAGAAATAAACGCTTTTTCTCAGCCCTTAGAATCGCAGTGTAACTGCCTGGCTCAGAAGAGCACACTGAGTCAGCCCTTAACCCCAGTGTGCAGAAATTGTCAAAACGTGTTTTTCAGCAGAAATAAACACGTTTTGGCAACTTTGGTCACCACCATGTAACTTATAGGGCAGGAACAGCACAGTTTTCAAAACGTGTTTTTCAGCCCCAAATAAACGCTTTTTCTCACCCCTTGGAATCGCAGTGTAACTGCCTGGCTCAGAAGAGCACACTGAGTCAGCCCTTAACCCCAGTGATCAGAAATTGTCAAAACGTGTTTTTCAGCAGAAATAAACACGTTTTGGCAACTTTGGTCACCCCCATGTAACTTATAGGGCAGGAACAGCACAGTTTTCAAAATTTGTTTTTCAGCCCGAAATAAACGCGTTTTCTCAGCCCTTAGAATCGCAGTGTAACTGCCTGGCTCAGAACAGCACACTGAGTCAGCCCTTAACCTCAGTGATCTGAAATTGTCAAAACGTGTTTTTCAGCAGAAATAAACACGTTTTGGCAAGTTTGGTCACCCCCATGTAACTTATAGGGCAGGAACAGCACAGTTTTCAAAACGTGTTTTTCAGCCCGAAATAAACGCTTTTTCTCAGCCCTTGGAATCGCAATGTATCTTCCTTTCTCAGAAGAGCACACTGAGTCAGCCCTTAACCCCAGTGTGCAGAAATTGTCAAAACGTGTTTTTCAGCAGAAATAAACACGTTTCGGCAACTTGGGTCACCCCCTGTAAGTTATACGGCAGGAACAGCACAGTTTTCAAAACGTGTTTTTCAGCCTGAAATAAACGCGTTTTCTCAGCCTTTGGAATCGCAGTGTAACTGCCTGGCTCAGAAGAGCACACTGAGTCAGCCCTTAACCCCAGTGATCAGAAATTGTCAAAACGTGTTTTTCAGCAGAAATAAACACGTTTTGGCAACTTTGGTCACCCCCATGTAAGTTATAGGGCAGGAACAGCACAGTTTTCAAAACGTGTTTTTCACCCGAAATAAAAGCTTTTTCTCAGCCCTTGGAATCGCAGTGTAACTGCCTGGCTCAGAAGAGCACACTGAATCAGCCCTTAACCCCAGTGATCAGAAATTGTCAAAACGTGTTTTTCAGCAGAAATAAAAACGTTTTGGCAACTTTGGTCACCCCCATGTAACTTATAGGGCAGGAACAGCACAGTTTTCAAAACGTGTTTTTCAGCCCGAAATAAACGCGTTTTCTCAGCCCTTAGAATCGCAGTGTAACTGCCTTTCTCAGAAGAGCACACTGAGTCAGCCCTTAACCCCAGTGTGCAGAAATTGTCAAAACGTGTTTTTCAGCAGAAATAAACAGGTTTTGGCAACTTTGGTCACCCCCATGTAAGTTATAGGGCAGGAACAGCACAGTTTTCAAAACGTGTTTTTCACCCGAAATAAAAGCTTTTTCTCAGCCCTTGGAATCGCAGTGTAACTGCCTGGTTCAGAAGAGCCCACCGAATCAGCCCTTAACCCCAGTGATCAGAAATTGTCAAAACGTGTTTTTCAGCTGAAATAAACACGTTTTGGCAACTTTGGTCACCCCCATGTAACTTATAGGGCAGGAACAGCACACTTTTCAAAACGTGTTTTTCAGCCCGAAATAAACGCGTTTTCTCAGCCCTTAGAATCGCAGTGTAACTGCCTGGCTCAGAAGAGCACACTGAGTCAGCCCTTAACCCCAGTGTGCAGAAATTGTCAAAACGTGTTTTTCAACAGAAATAAACACGTTTTGGCAACTTTGGTCACCCCCATGTAACTTATAGGGCAGGAACAGCACAGTTTTCAAAACGTGTTTTTCAGCCCGACATAAACGCTTTTTCTCAGCCCTTGGAATCGCAGTGTAACTGCCTGGCTCAGAAGAGCACACTGAGTCAGCCCTTAACCTCAGTGATCTGAAATTGTCAAAAAAGGTTTTTCAGCAGAAATAAAAACGTTTTGGCAACTTTGGTTACCCCCATGTAACTTATACGGCAGGAACAGCACACTATTCAAAACGTGTTTTTCAGCCCGAAATAAACGCGTTTTCTCAGACCTTAGAATCGCAGTGTAACTGCGTGGCTAAGAAGAGCACACTGAGTCAGCCCTTAACCCCAGTGTGCAGAAATTGTCAAAACGTGTTTTTCAGCAGAAATAAAAACGTTTTGGCAACTTTGGTCACCACCATGTAACTTATAGGGCAGGAACAGCACAGTTTTCAAAACGTGTCTTTCAGCCCGAAATAAACGCGTTTTCTCAGCCCTTAGAATCGCAGTGTAACTGCCTTTCTCAGAAGAGCACACTGAGTCAGCCCTTAACCCCAGTGATCTGAAATTGTCAAAACGTGTTTTTCAGCAGAAATAAACACGTTTTGGCAACTTTGGTCACCCCCATGTAACTTATAGGGCAGGAACACCACAGTTTTCAAAACGTGTTTTTCAGCCCGAAATAAACGCTTTTTTTCAGCCCTTGGAATCGCAGTGCAACTGCCTGGCTCAGAAGAGCACACTGAGTCAGCCCTTAACCCCAGTGATCAGAAATTGTCAAAAAATGTTTTTCAGCAGAAATAAAAACGTTTTGGCAACTTTGGTCACCCCCATGTAACTTATACGGCAGGAACAGCACACTATTCAAAACTTGTTTTTCAGCCCGAAATAAACGCGTTTTCTCAGACCTTAGAATCGCAGTGTAACTGCCTGGCTAAGAAGAGCACACTGAGTCAGCCCTTAACCCCAGTGTGCAGAAATTGTCAAAACGTGTTTTTCAGCAGAAATAAACACGTTTTGGCAACTTTGGTCACCACCATGTAACTTATAGGGCAGGAACAGCACAGTTTTCAAAACGTGTTTTTCAGCACGAAATAAACGCTTTTTCTCAGCCCTTGGAATCGCCGTGTAACTGCCTTGCTCAGAAGAGCACACTGAGTCAGCCCTTAACCGCAGTGATCAGAAATTGTCAAGACGTGTTTTTCAGCAGAAATAAACACGTTTTGGTAACTTTGGTCACCCCCATGTAACTTATAGGGCAGGAACAGCACAGTTTTCAAAACGTGTTTTTCAGCCCGAAATAAACGCGTTTTCTCAGCCCTTAGAATCGCAGTGTAACTGCCTGGCTCAGAAGAGGACACTGAGTCAGCCCTTAACCTCAGTGATCTGAAATTGTCAAAACGTGTTTTTCAGCAGAAATAAACACGTTTTGGCAACTTTGGTCAGCACCATGTAACTTATAGGGCAGGAACAGCACAGTTTTCAAAACGTGTTTTTCAGCCCGAAATGAACGCTTTTTCTCAGCCCTTGGAATCGCAGTGTAACTGCCTGGCTCAGAAGAGCACACTGAGTCAGCCCTTATCCCCAGTGATCAGAAATTGTCAAAACGTGTTTTTCAGCAGAAATAAACACGTTTTGGCAACTTTGGTCACCCCCATGTAACTTATAGGGCAGGAACAGCACAGTTTTCAAAATGTGTTTTTCAGCCCAAAATAAACGCGTTTTCTCAGCCCTTAGAATCGCAGTGTAACTGCCTGGCTCAGAAGAGAACACTGAGTCAGCCCTTAACCCCAGTGATCAGAAATTGTCAAAACGTGTTTTTCAGCAGAAATAAACACGTTTTGGCAACTTTGGTCAGCACCATGTAACTTATAGGGCAGGAACAGCACAGTTTTCAAAACGTGTTTTTCAGCCCGAAATAAACGCTTTTTCTCAGCCCTTGGAATCGCAGTGTAACTGCCTGGCTCAGAAGAGCACACTGAGTCAGCCCTTAACCCCAGTGATCAGAAATTGTCAAAACGTGTTTTTCAGCAGAAATAAACACGTTTTGGCAACTTTGGTCACCCCCATGTAACCTATAGGACAGGAACAGCACAGTTTTCAAAATGTGTTTTTCAGCCCAAAATAAACGCGTTTTCTCAGCCCTTAGAATCGCAGTGTAACTGCCTGGCTCAGAAGAGAACACTGAGTCAGCCCTTAACCCCAGTGATCAGAAATTGTCAAAACGTGTTTTTCAACAGAAATAAACACGTTTTGGCAACTTTGGTCACCCCCATGTAACTTATAGGGCAGGAACAGCACAGTTTTCAAAACGTGTTTTTCAGCCCGACATAAACGCTTTTTGTCAGCCCTTGGAATCGCAGTGTAACTGCCTGGCTCAGAAGAGCACACTGAGTCAGCCCTTAACCCCAGTGTGCAGAAATTGTCAAAACGTGTTTTTCAGAAGAAATAAACAGGTTTTGGCAACTTTGGTCACCCCCATGTAAGTTATAGGGCAGGAACAGCACAGTTTTCAAAACGTGTTTTTCACCCGAAATAAAAGCTTTTTCTCAGCCCTTGGAATCGCCGTGTAACTGCCTGGCTCAGAAGAGCACACTGAGTCAGCCCTTAACCCCAGTGTGCAGAAATTGTCAAAACGTGTTTTTCAGCAGAAATAAACACGTTTCGGCAACTTGGGTCACCCCCTGTAAGTTATACGGCAGGAACAGCACAGTTTTCAAAACGTGTTTTTCAGCCAGAAATAAACGCTTTTTCTCAGCCCTTAGAATCGCAGTGTAACTGCCTGGCTCAGAAGAGCACACTGAGTCAGCCCTTAACCCCAGTGTGCAGAAATTGTCAAAACGTGTTTTTCAGCAGAAATAAACACGTTTTGGCAACTTTGGTCACCCCCATGTAACTTATAGGGCAGGAACAGCACAGTTTTCAAAATTTGTTTTTCAGCCCGAAATAAACGCGTTTTCTCAGCCCTTAGAATCGCAGTGTAACTGCCTGGCTCAGAACAGCACACTGAGTCAGCCCTTAACCTCAGTGATCTGAAATTGTCAAAACGTGTTTTTCAGCAGAAATAAACACGTTTTGGCAAGTTTGGTCACCCCCATGTAACTTATAGGGCAGGAACAGCACAGTTGTCAAAACGTGTTTTTCAGCCCGAAATAAACGCTTTTTCTCAGCCCTTGGAATCGCAATGTATCTTCCTTTCTCAGAAGAGCACACTGAGTCAGCCCTTAACCCCAGTGTGCAGAAATTGTCAAAACGTGTTTTTCAGCAGAAATAAACACGTTTCGGCAACTTGGGTCACCCCCTGTAAGTTATACGGCAGGAACAGCACAGTTTTCAAAACGTGTTTTTCAGCCTGAAATAAACGCGTTTTCTCAGTCTTTGGAATCGCAGTGTAACTGCCTGGCTCAGAAGAGCACACTGAGTCAGCCCTTAACCCCAGTGATCAGAAATTGTCAAAACGTGTTTTTCAGCAGAAATAAACACGTTTTGGCAACTTTGGTCACCCCCATGTAAGTTATAGGGCAGGAACAGCACAGTTTTCAAAACGTGTTTTTCACCCGAAATAAAAGCTTTTTCTCAGCCCTTGGAATCGCAGTGTAACTGCCTGGCTCAGAAGAGCACACTGAATCAGCCCTTAACCCCAGTGATCAGAAATTGTCAAAACGTGTTTTTCAGCAGAAATAAAAACGTTTTGGCAACTTTGGTCACCCCCATGTAACTTATAGGGCAGGAACAGCACAGTTTTCAAAACGTGTTTTTCAGCCCGAAATAAACGCGTTTTCTCAGCCCTTAGAATCGCAGTGTAACTGCCTTTCTCAGAAGAGCACACTGAGTCAGCCCTTAACCCCAGTGTGCAGAAATTGTCAAAACGTGTTTTTCAGCATAAATAAACAGGTTTTGGCAACTTTGGTCACCCCCATGTAAGTTATAGGGCAGGAACAGCACAGTTTTCAAAACGTGTTTTTCACCCGAAATAAAAGCTTTTTCTCAGCCCTTGGAATCGCAGTGTAACTGCCTGGCTCAGAAGAGCCCACCGAATCAGCCCTTAACCCCAGTGATCAGAAATTGTCAAAACTTGTTTTTCAGCTGAAATAAACACGTTTTGGCAACTTTGGTCACCCCCATGTAACTTATAGGGCAGGAACAGCACACTTTTCAAAACGTGTTTTTCAGCCCGAAATAAACGCGTTTTCTCAGCCCTTAGAATCGCAGTGTAACTGCCTGGCTCAGAAGAGCACACTGAGTCAGCCCTTAACCCCAGTGTGCAGAAATTGTCAAAACGTGTTTTTCAGAAGAAATAAACAGGTTTTGGCAACTTTGGTCACCCCCATGTAAGTTATAGGGCAGGAACAGCACAGTTTTCAAAACGTGTTTTTCACCCGAAATAAAAGCTTTTTCTCAGCCCTTGGAATCGCCGTGTAACTGCCTGGCTCAGAAGAGCACACTGAGTCAGCCCTTAACCCCAGTGTGCAGAAATTGTCAAAACGTGTTTTTCAGCAGAAATAAACACGTTTCGGCAACTTGGGTCACCCCCTGTAAGTTATACGGCAGGAACAGCACAGTTTTCAAAACGTGTTTTTCAGCCAGAAATAAACGCTTTTTCTCAGCCCTTAGAATCGCAGTGTAACTGCCTGGCTCAGAAGAGCACACTGAGTCAGCCCTTAACCCCAGTGATCAGAAATTGTCAAAACGTGTTTTTCAGCAGAAATAAACACGTTTTGGCAACTTTGGTCACCCCCATGTAACTTATAGGGCAGGAACAGCACAGTTTTCAAAATTTGTTTTTCAGCCCGAAATAAACGCGTTTTCTCAGCCCTTAGAATCGCAGTGTAACTGCCTGGCTCAGAACAGCACACTGAGTCAGCCCTTAACCTCAGTGATCTGAAATTGTCAAAACGTGTTTTTCAGCAGAAATAAACACGTTTTGGCAAGTTTGGTCACCCCCATGTAACTTATAGGGCAGGAACAGCACAGTTTTCAAAACGTGTTTTTCAGCCCGTAATAAACGCTTTTTCTCAGCCCTTGGAATCGCAATGTATCTTCCTGGCTCAGAAGAGCACACTGAGTCAGCCCTTAACCCCAGTGTGCAGAAATTGTCAAAACGTGTTTTTCAGCAGAAATAAACACGTTTTGGCAACTTTGGTCACCACCATGTAACTTATAGGGCAGGAACAGCACAGTTTTCAAAACGTGTTTTTCAGCCCGACATAAACGCTTTTTCTCAGCCCTTGGAATCGCAGTGTAACTGCCTGGCTCAGAAGAGCACACTGAGTCAGCCCTTAACCCCAGTGTGCAGAAATTGTCAAAACGTGTTTTTCAGCAGAAATAAACACGTTTCGGCAACTTGGGTCACCCCCTGTAAGTTATACGGCAGGAACAGCACAGTTTTCAAAACGTGTTTTTCAGCCTGAAATAAACGCGTTTTCTCAGCCTTTGGAATCGCAGTGTAACTGCCTGGCTCAGAAGAGCACACTGAGTCAGCCCTTAACCCCAGTGATCAGAAATTGTCAAAACGTGTTTTTCAGCAGAAATAAACACGTTTTGGCAACTTTGGTCACCCCCATGTAACTTATAGGGCAGGAACAGCAAACTTATCAAAACGTGTTTTTCAGCCCGAAATAAACGCTTTTTCTCAGCCCTTAGAATCGCAGTGTAACTGCCTGGCTCAGAAGAGCACACTGAGTCAGCCCTTAACCCCAGTGTGCAGAAATTGTCAAAACGAGTTTTTCAGCAGAAATAAACATGTTTTGGCAACTTTGGTCACCCCCATTTAAGTTATAGGGCAGGAACAGTACAGTTTTCAAAACGTGTTTTTCAGCCCGAAATAAACGCGTTTTCTCAGCCCTTGGAATCGCAGTGTAACTGCCTGCCTCAGAAGAGCCCACCGAATCAGCCCTTAACCCCAGTGATCAGAAATTGTCAAAACGTGTTTTTCAGCAGAAATAAACACGTTTTGGCAACTTTGGTCACCCCCATGTAACTTATAGGGCAGGAACAGCACACTTTTCAAAACGTGTTTTTCAGCCCGAAATAAACGCGTTTTCTCAGCCCTTAGAATCGCAGTGTAACTGCCTGGCTCAGAAGAGCACACTGAGTCAGCCCTTAACCCCAGTGTGCAGAAATTGTCAAAACGTGTTTTTCAGAAGAAATAAACAGGTTTTGGCAACTTTGGTCACCCCCATGTAAGTTATAGGGCAGGAACAGCACAGTTTTCAAAACGTGTTTTTCACCCGAAATAAAAGCTTTTTCTCAGCCCTTGGAATCGCCGTGTAACTGCCTGGCTCAGAAGAGCACACTGAGTCAGCCCTTAACCCCAGTGTGCAGAAATTGTCAAAACGTGTTTTTCAGCAGAAATAAACACGTTTCGGCAACTTGGGTCACCCCCTGTAAGTTATACGGCAGGAACAGCACAGTTTTCAAAACGTGTTTTTCAGCCAGAAATAAACGCTTTTTCTCAGCCCTTAGAATCGCAGTGTAACTGCCTGGCTCAGAAGAGCACACTGAGTCAGCCCTTAACCCCAGTGTGCAGAAATTGTCAAAACGTGTTTTTCAGCAGAAATAAACACGTTTTGGCAACTTTGGTCACCACCATGTAACTTATAGGGCAGGAACAGCACAGTTTTCAAAACGTGTTTTTCAGCCCCAAATAAACGCTTTTTCTCACCCCTTGGAATCGCAGTGTAACTGCCTGGCTCAGAAGAGCACACTGAGTCAGCCCTTAACCCCAGTGATCAGAAATTGTCAAAACGTGTTTTTCAGCAGAAATAAACACGTTTTGGCAACTTTGGTCACCCCCATGTAACTTATAGGGCAGGAACAGCACAGTTTTCAAAATTTGTTTTTCAGCCCGAAATAAACGCGTTTTCTCAGCCCTTAGAATCGCAGTGTAACTGCCTGGCTCAGAACAGCACACTGAGTCAGCCCTTAACCTCAGTGATCTGAAATTGTCAAAACGTGTTTTTCAGCAGAAATAAACACGTTTTGGCAAGTTTGGTCACCCCCATGTAACTTATAGGGCAGGAACAGCACAGTTTTCAAAACGTGTTTTTCAGCCCGAAATAAACGCTTTTTCTCAGCCCTTGGAATCGCAATGTATCTTCCTTTCTCAGAAGAGCACACTGAGTCAGCCCTTAACCCCAGTGTGCAGAAATTGTCAAAACGTGTTTTTCAGCAGAAATAAACACGTTTCGGCAACTTGGGTCACCCCCTGTAAGTTATACGGCAGGAACAGCACAGTTTTCAAAACGTGTTTTTCAGCCTGAAATAAACGCGTTTTCTCAGCCTTTGGAATCGCAGTGTAACTGCCTGGCTCAGAAGAGCACACTGAGTCAGCCCTTAACCCCAGTGATCAGAAATTGTCAAAACGTGTTTTTCAGCAGAAATAAACACGTTTTGGCAACTTTGGTCACCCCCATGTAAGTTATAGGGCAGGAACAGCACAGTTTTCAAAACGTGTTTTTCACCCGAAATAAAAGCTTTTTCTCAGCCCTTGGAATCGCAGTGTAACTGCCTGGCTCAGAAGAGCACACTGAATCAGCCCTTAACCCCAGTGATCAGAAATTGTCAAAACGTGTTTTTCAGCAGAAATAAAAACGTTTTGGCAACTTTGGTCACCCCCATGTAACTTATAGGGCAGGAACAGCACAGTTTTCAAAACGTGTTTTTCAGCCCGAAATAAACGCGTTTTCTCAGCCCTTAGAATCGCAGTGTAACTGCCTTTCTCAGAAGAGCACACTGAGTCAGCCCTTAACCCCAGTGTGCAGAAATTGTCAAAACGTGTTTTTCAGCATAAATAAACAGGTTTTGGCAACTTTGGTCACCCCCATGTAAGTTATAGGGCAGGAACAGCACAGTTTTCAAAACGTGTTTTTCACCCGAAATAAAAGCTTTTTCTCAGCCCTTGGAATCGCAGTGTAACTGCCTGGCTCAGAAGAGCCCACCGAATCAGCCCTTAACCCCAGTGATCAGAAATTGTCAAAACTTGTTTTTCAGCTGAAATAAACACGTTTTGGCAACTTTGGTCACCCCCATGTAACTTATAGGGCAGGAACAGCACACTTTTCAAAACGTGTTTTTCAGCCCGAAATAAACGCGTTTTCTCAGCCCTTAGAATCGCAGTGTAACTGCCTGGCTCAGAAGAGCACACTGAGTCAGCCCTTAACCCCAGTGTGCAGAAATTGTCAAAACGTGTTTTTCAGAAGAAATAAACAGGTTTTGGCAACTTTGGTCACCCCCATGTAAGTTATAGGGCAGGAACAGCACAGTTTTCAAAACGTGTTTTTCAGCCCGACATAAACGCTTTTTCTCAGCCCTTGGAATCGCAGTGTAACTGCCTGGCTCAGAAGAGCACACTGAGTCAGCCCTTAACCCCAGTGTGCAGAAATTGTCAAAACGTGTTTTTCAGCAGAAATAAACACGTTTCGGCAACTTGGGTCACCCCCTGTAAGTTATACGGCAGGAACAGCACAGTTTTCAAAACGTGTTTTTCAGCCAGAAATAAACGCTTTTTCTCAGCCCTTAGAATCGCAGTGTAACTGCCTGGCTCAGAAGAGCACACTGAGTCAGCCCTTAACCCCAGTGTGCAGAAATTGTCAAAACGTGTTTTTCAGCAGAAATAAACACGTTTTGGCAACTTTGGTCACCACCATGTAACTTATAGGGCAGGAACAGCACAGTTTTCAAAACGTGTTTTTCAGCCCCAAATAAACGCTTTTTCTCACCCCTTGGAATCGCAGTGTAACTGCCTGGCTCAGAAGAGCACACTGAGTCAGCCCTTAACCCCAGTGATCAGAAATTGTCAAAACGTGTTTTTCAGCAGAAATAAACACGTTTTGGCAACTTTGGTCACCCCCATGTAACTTATAGGGCAGGAACAGCACAGTTTTCAAAATTTGTTTTTCAGCCCGAAATAAACGCGTTTTCTCAGCCCTTAGAATCGCAGTGTAACTGCCTGGCTCAGAACAGCACACTGAGTCAGCCCTTAACCTCAGTGATCTGAAATTGTCAAAACGTGTTTTTCAGCAGAAATAAACACGTTTTGGCAAGTTTGGTCACCCCCATGTAACTTATAGGGCAGGAACAGCACAGTTTTCAAAACGTGTTTTTCAGCCCGAAATAAACGCTTTTTCTCAGCCCTTGGAATCGCAATGTATCTTCCTGGCTCAGAAGAGCACACTGAGTCAGCCCTTAACCCCAGTGTGCAGAAATTGTCAAAACGTGTTTTTCAGCAGAAATAAACACGTTTTGGCAACTTTGGTCACCACCATGTAACTTATAGGGCAGGAACAGCACAGTTTTCAAAACGTGTTTTTCAGCCCGACATAAACGCTTTTTCTCAGCCCTTGGAATCGCAGTGTAACTGCCTGGCTCAGAAGAGCACACTGAGTCAGCCCTTAACCCCAGTGTGCAGAAATTGTCAAAACGTGTTTTTCAGCAGAAATAAACACGTTTCGGCAACTTGGGTCACCCCCTGTAAGTTATACGGCAAGAACAGCACAGTTTTCAAAACGTGTTTTTCAGCCTGAAATAAACGCGTTTTCTCAGCCTTTGGAATCGCAGTGTAACTGCCTGGCTCAGAAGAGCACACTGAGTCAGCCCTTAACCCCAGTGTGCAGAAATTGTCAAAACGTGTTTTTCAGCAGAAATAAACACGTTTTGGCAACTTTGGTCACCCCCATGTAACTTATAGGGCAGGAACAGCAAACTTATCAAAACGTGTTTTTCAGCCCGAAATAAACGCTTTTTCTCAGCCCTTAGAATCGCAGTGTAACTGCCTGGCTCAGAAGAGCACACTGAGTCAGCCCTTAACCCCAGTGTGCAGAAATTGTCAAAACGAGTTTTTCAGCAGAAATAAACATGTTTTGGCAACTTTGGTCACCCCCATTTAAGTTATAGGGCAGGAACAGCACAGTTTTCAAAACGTGTTTTTCAGCCCGAAATAAACGCGTTTTCTCAGCCCTTGGAATCGCAGTGTAACTGCCTGCCTCAGAAGAGCCCACCGAATCAGCCCTTAACCCCAGTGATCAGAAATTGTCAAAACGTGTTTTTCAGCAGAAATAAACACGTTTTGGCAACTTTGGTCACCCCCATGTAACTTATAGGGCAGGAACAGCACACTTTTCAAAACGTGTTTTTCAGCCCGAAATAAACGCTTTTTCTCAGCCCTTAGAATCGCAGTGTAACTGCCTGGCTCAGAAGAGCACACTGAGTCAGCCCTTAACCCCAGTGTGCAGAAATTGTCAAAACGTGTTTTTCAGCAGAAATAAACACGTTTTGGCAACTTTGGTCACCCCCATGTAACTTATAGGGCAGGAACAGCACAGTTTTCAAAACGTGTTTTTCAGCCCGAAATAAACGCTTTTTCTCAGCCCTTGGAATCGCAGTGTAACTGCCTGGCTCAGAAGAGCACACTGAATCAGCCGTTAACCCCAGTGATCAGAAATTGTCAAAACGTGTTTTTCAGCAGAAATAAACACGTTTTGGCAACTTTGGTCACCCCCATGTAAGTTATAGGGCTGGAACAGCACAGTTTTCAAAACGTGTTTTTCAGACCGAAATAAACGCTTTTTCTCAGCCCTTGGAATCGCAGTGTAACTGCCTGGCTCAGAAGAGTACACTGAGTCAGCCCTTAACCCCAGTGATCAGAAATTGTCAAAACGTGTTTTTCAGCAGAAATAAACACGTTTTGGCAACTTTGGTCACCCCCATTTAACTTATAGGGCAGGAACAGCACAGTTTTCATAACGTTTTTTTCAGCCCGAAATAAAAGCGTTTTCTCAGCCCTTGGAATCGCAGTGTAACTGCCTGGCTCAGAAGAGCACACTGAGTCAGCCCTTAACCCCAGTGTGCAGAAATTGTCAAAACGTGTTTTTCAGCAGAAATAAACACGTTTTGGCAACCTTGGTCACCCCCATGTAACTTATAGGGCAGGAACAGCACAGTTTTCAAAACGTGTTTTTCAGCCCGAAATAAACGCTTTTTCTCAGCCCTTGGAATCGCAGTGTAACTGCCTGGCTCAGAAGAGCACACTGAATCAGCCGTTAACCCCAGTGATCAGAAATTGTCAAAACGTGTTTTTCAGCAGAAATAAACACGTTTTGGCAACTTTGGTCACCCCCATGTAAGTTATAGGGCTGGAACAGCACAGTTTTCAAAACGTGTTTTTCAGACCGAAATAAACGCTTTTTCTCAGCCCTTGGAATCGCAGTGTAACTGCCTGGCTCAGAAGAGTACACTGAGTCAGCCCTTAACCCCAGTGATCAGAAATTGTCAAAACGTGTTTTTCAGCAGAAATAAACACGTTTTGGCAACTTTGGTCACCCTCTGTAAGTTATACGGCAGGAACAGCACAGTTTTCAAAACGTGTTTTTCAGCCTGAAATAAACGCGTTTTCTCAGCCCTTGGAATGGCAGTGTAACTGCCTGGCTCAGAAGAGCACACTGAGTCAGCCCTTAACCCCAGTGATCAGAAATTGTCAAAACGTGTTTTTCAGCAGAAATAAACACGTTTTGGCAACTTTGGTCACCCCCATGTAAGTTATAGGGCAGGAACAGCACAGTTTTCAAAACGTGTTTTTCACCCGAAATAAAAGCTTTTTCTCAGCCCTTGGAATCGCAGTGTAACTGCCTGGCTCAGAAGAGCACACTGAATCAGCCCTTAACCCCAGTGATCAGAAATTGTCAAAACGTGTTTTTCAGCAGAAATAAAAACGTTTTGGCAACTTTGGTCACCCCCATGTAAGTTATAGGGCAGGAACAGCACAGTTTTCAAAACGTGTTTTTCACCCGAAATAAAAGCTTTTTCTCAGCCCTTGGAATCGCAGTGTAACTGCCTGGCTCAGAAGAGCACACTGAGTCAGCCCTTAACCCCAGTGTGCAGAAATTGTCAAAACGTGTTTTTCAGCAGAAATAAACACGTTTTGGCAACTTTGGTCACCACCATGTAACTTATAGGACAGGAACAGCACAGTTTTCAAAACGTGTTTTTCAGCCCGACATAAACGCTTTTTCTCAGCCCTTGGAATCGCAGTGTAACTGCCTGGCTCAGAAGAGCACACTGAGTCAGCCCTTAACCCCAGTGTGCAGAAATTGTCAAAACGTGTTTTTCAGCAGAAATAAACACGTTTCGGCAACTTGGGTCACCCTCTGTAAGTTATACGGCAGGAACAGCACAGTTTTCAAAACGTGTTTTTCAGCCTGAAATAAACGCGTTTTCTCAGCCCTTGGAATGGCAGTGTAACTGCCTGGCTCAGAAGAGCACACTGAGTCAGCCCTTAACCCCAGTGATCAGAAATTGTCAAAACGTGTTTTTCAGCAGAAATAAACACGTTTTGGCAACTTTGGTCACCCCCATGTAAGTTATAGGGCAGGAACAGCACAGTTTTCAAAACGTGTTTTTCACCCGAAATAAAAGCTTTTTCTCAGCCCTTGGAATCGCAGTGTAACTGCCTGGCTCAGAAGAGCACACTGAATCAGCCCTTAACCCCAGTGATCAGAAATTGTCAAAACGTGTTTTTCAGCAGAAATAAAAACGTTTTGGCAACTTTGGTCACCCCCATGTAACTTATAGGGCAGGAACAGCACAGTTTTCAAAACGTGTTTTTCAGCCCGAAATAAACGCGTTTTCTCAGCCCTTAGAATCGCAGTGTAACTGCCTTTCTCAGAAGAGCACACTGAGTCAGCCCTTAACCCCAGTGTGCAGAAATTGTCAAAACGTGTTTTTCAGCAGAAATAAACAGGTTTTGGCAACTTTGGTCACCCCCATGTAAGTTATAGGGCAGGAACAGCACAGTTTTCAAAACGTGTTTTTCACCCGAAATAAAAGCTTTTTCTCAGCCCTTGGAATCGCAGTGTAACTGCCTGGCTCAGAAGAGCACACTGAGTCAGCCCTTAACCGCAGTGATCAGAAATTGTCAAAACGTGTTTTTCAGCAGAAATAAACACGTTTTGGCAACTTTGGTCACCCCCATGTAACTTATAGGGCAAGAACAGCACAGTTTTCAAAACGTGTTTTTCAGCCCGAAATAAACGCGTTTTCTCAGCCCTTAGAATCGCAGTGTAACTGCCTGGCTCAGAAGAGGACACTGAGTCAGCCCTTAACCTCAGTGATCTGAAATTGTCAAAAAAGGTTTTTCAGCAAAAATAAAAACGTTTTGGCAACTTTGGTTACCCCCATGTAACTTATACGGCAGGAACAGCACACTATTCAAAACGTGTTTTTCAGCCCGAAATAAACGCGTTTTCTCAGACCTTAGAATCGCAGTGTAACTGCGTGGCTAAGAAGAGCACACTGAGTCAGCCCTTAACCCCAGTGTGCAGAAATTGTCAAAACGTGTTTTTCAGCAGAAATAAAAACGTTTTGGCAACTTTGGTCACCACCATGTAACTTATAGGGCAGGAACAGCACAGTTTTCAAAACGTGTCTTTCAGCCCGAAATAAACGCGTTTTCTCAGCCCTTAGAATCGCAGTGTAACTGCCTTTCTCAGAAGAGCACACTGAGTCAGCCCTTAACCCCAGTGATCTGAAATTGTCAAAACGTGTTTTTC
This sequence comes from Atractosteus spatula, assembly GCF_055471065.1. Taxonomy (NCBI): domain Eukaryota; kingdom Metazoa; phylum Chordata; class Actinopteri; order Semionotiformes; family Lepisosteidae; genus Atractosteus; species Atractosteus spatula. The sequence continues at coordinate 2,471,282 of NC_142722.1, forward strand.
AGCAGAAATAAACACGTTTTGGCAACTTTGGTCACCCCCATGTAACTTATAGGGCAGGAACACCACAGTTTTCAAAACGTGTTTTTCAGCCCGAAATAAACGCTTTTTTTCAGCCCTTGGAATCGCAGTGCAACTGCCTGGCTCAGAAGAGCACACTGAGTCAGCCCTTAACCCCAGTGATCAGAAATTGTCAAAAAATGTTTTTCAGCAGAAATAAAAACGTTTTGGCAACTTTGGTCACCCCCATGTAACTTATACGGCAGGAACAGCACACTATTCAAAACTTGTTTTTCAGCCCGAAATAAACGCGTTTTCTCAGACCTTAGAATCGCAGTGTAACTGCCTGGCTAAGAAGAGCACACTGAGTCAGCCCTTAACCGCAGTGATCAGAAATTGTCAAAACGTGTTTTTCAGCAGAAATAAACACGTTTTGGCAACTTTGGTCACCCCCATGTAACTTATAGGGCAGGAACAGCACAGTTTTCAAAACGTGTTTTTCAGCCCGAAATAAACGCGTTTTCTCAGCCCTTAGAATCGCAGTGTAACTGCCTGGCTCAGAAGAGGACACTGAGTCAGCCCTTAACCTCAGTGATCTGAAATTGTCAAAACGTGTTTTTCAGCAGAAATAAACACGTTTTGGCAACTTTGGTCAGCACCATGTAACTTATAGGGCAGGAACAGCACAGTTTTCAAAACGTGTTTTTCAGCCCGAAATGAACGCTTTTTCTCAGCCCTTGGAATCGCAGTGTAACTGCCTGGCTCAGAAGAGCACACTGAGTCAGCCCTTATCCCCAGTGATCAGAAATTGTCAAAACGTGTTTTTCAGCAGAAATAAACACGTTTTGGCAACTTTGGTCACCCCCATGTAACTTATAGGGCAGGAACAGCACAGTTTTCAAAATGTGTTTTTCAACCCAAAATAAACGCGTTTTCTCAGCCCTTAGAATCGCAGTGTAACTGCCTGGCTCAGAAGAGAACACTGAGTCAGCCCTTAACCCCAGTGATCAGAAATTGTCAAAACGTGTTTTTCAGCAGAAATAAACACGTTTTGGCAACTTTGGTCAGCACCATGTAACTTATAGGGCAGGAACAGCACAGTTTTCAAAACGTGTTTTTCAGCCCGAAATAAACGCTTTTTCTCAGCCCTTGGAATCGCAGTGTAACTGCCTGGCTCAGAAGAGCACACTGAGTCAGCCCTTAACCCCAGTGATCAGAAATTGTCAAAACGTGTTTTTCAGCAGAAATAAACACGTTTTGGCAACTTTGGTCACCCCCATGTAACCTATAGGACAGGAACAGCACAGTTTTCAAAATGTGTTTTTCAGCCCAAAATAAACGCGTTTTCTCAGCCCTTAGAATCGCAGTGTAACTGCCTGGCTCAGAAGAGAACACTGAGTCAGCCCTTAACCCCAGTGATCAGAAATTGTCAAAACGTGTTTTTCAACAGAAATAAAGACGTTTTGGCAACTTTGGTCACCCCCATGTAACTTATAGGGCAGGAACAGCACAGTTTTCAAAACGTGTTTTTCAGCCCGACATAAACGCTTTTTCTCAGCCCTTGGAATCGCCGTGTAACTGCCTGGCTCAGAAGAGCACACTGAGTCAGCCCTTAACCCCAGTGTGCAGAAATTGTCAAAACGTGTTTTTCAGCAGAAATAAACACGTTTCGGCAACTTGGGTCACCCCCTGTAAGTTATACGGCAGGAACAGCACAGTTTTCAAAACGTGTTTTTCAGCCAGAAATAAACGCTTTTTCTCAGCCCTTAGAATCGCAGTGTAACTGCCTGGCTCAGAAGAGCACACTGAGTCAGCCCTTAACCCCAGTGTGCAGAAATTGTCAAAACGTGTTTTTCAGCAGAAATAAACACGTTTTGGCAACTTTGGTCACCAGCATGTAACTTATAGGGCAGGAACAGCACAGTTTTCAAAACGTGTTTTTCAGCCCCAAATAAACGCTTTTTCTCACCCCTTGGAATCGCAGTGTAACTGCCTGGCTCAGAAGAGCACACTGAGTCAGCCCTTAACCCCAGTGATCAGAAATTGTCAAAACGTGTTTTTCAGCAGAAATAAACACGTTTTGGCAACTTTGGTCACCCCCATGTAACTTATAGGGCAGGAACAGCACAGTTTTCAAAATTTGTTTTTCAGCCCGAAATAAACGCGTTTTCTCAGCCCTTAGAATCGCAGTGTAACTGCCTGGCTCAGAACAGCACACTGAGTCAGCCCTTAACCTCAGTGATCTGAAATTGTCAAAACGTGTTTTTCAGCAGAAATAAACACGTTTTGGCAAGTTTGGTCACCCCCATGTAACTTATAGGGCAGGAACAGCACAGTTTTCAAAACGTGTTTTTCAGCCCGAAATAAACGCTTTTTCTCAGCCCTTGGAATCGCAATGTATCTTCCTTTCTCAGAAGAGCACACTGAGTCAGCCCTTAACCCCAGTGTGCAGAAATTGTCAAAACGTGTTTTTCAGCAGAAATAAACACGTTTCGGCAACTTGGGTCACCCCCTGTAAGTTATACGGCAGGAACAGCACAGTTTTCAAAACGTGTTTTTCAGCCTGAAATAAACGCGTTTTCTCAGCCTTTGGAATCGCAGTGTAACTGCCTGGCTCAGAAGAGCACACTGAGTCAGCCCTTAACCCCAGTGATCAGAAATTGTCAAAACGTGTTTTTCAGCAGAAATAAACACGTTTTGGCAACTTTGGTCACCCCCATGTAAGTTATAGGGCAGGAACAGCACAGTTTTCAAAACGTGTTTTTCACCCGAAATAAAAGCTTTTTCTCAGCCCTTGGAATCGCAGTGTAACTGCCTGGCTCAGAAGAGCACACTGAATCAGCCCTTAACCCCAGTGATCAGAAATTGTCAAAACGTGTTTTTCAGCAGAAATAAAAACGTTTTGGCAACTTTGGTCACCCCCATGTAACTTATAGGGCAGGAACAGCACAGTTTTCAAAACGTGTTTTTCAGCCCGAAATAAACGCGTTTTCTCAGCCCTTAGAATCGCAGTGTAACTGCCTTTCTCAGAAGAGCACACTGAGTCAGCCCTTAACCCCAGTGTGCAGAAATTGTCAAAACGTGTTTTTCAGCATAAATAAACAGGTTTTGGCAACTTTGGTCACCCCCATGTAAGTTATAGGGCAGGAACAGCACAGTTTTCAAAACGTGTTTTTCACCCGAAATAAAAGCTTTTTCTCAGCCCTTGGAATCGCAGTGTAACTGCCTGGCTCAGAAGAGCCCACCGAATCAGCCCTTAACCCCAGTGATCAGAAATTGTCAAAACGTGTTTTTCAGCTGAAATAAACACGTTTTGGCAACTTTGGTCACCCCCATGTAACTTATAGGGCAGGAACAGCACACTTTTCAAAACGTGTTTTTCAGCCCGAAATAAACGCGTTTTCTCAGCCCTTAGAATCGCAGTGTAACTGCCTGGCTCAGAAGAGCACACTGAGTCAGCCCTTAACCCCAGTGTGCAGAAATTGTCAAAACGTGTTTTTCAGAAGAAATAAACAGGTTTTGGCAACTTTGGTCACCCCCATGTAAGTTATAGGGCAGGAACAGCACAGTTTTCAAAACGTGTTTTTCACCCGAAATAAAAGCTTTTTCTCAGCCCTTGGAATCGCCGTGTAACTGCCTGGCTCAGAAGAGCACACTGAGTCAGCCCTTAACCCCAGTGTGCAGAAATTGTCAAAACGTGTTTTTCAGCAGAAATAAACACGTTTCGGCAACTTGGGTCACCCCCTGTAAGTTATACGGCAGGAACAGCACAGTTTTCAAAACGTGTTTTTCAGCCAGAAATAAACGCTTTTTCTCAGCCCTTAGAATCGCAGTGTAACTGCCTGGCTCAGAAGAGCACACTGAGTCAGCCCTTAACCCCAGTGTGCAGAAATTGTCAAAACGTGTTTTTCAGCAGAAATAAACACGTTTTGGCAACTTTGGTCACCCCCATGTAACCTATAGGACAGGAACAGCACAGTTTTCAAAACGTGTTTTTCAGCCCGAAATAAACGCGTTTTCTCAGCCCTTAGAATCGCAGTGTAACTGCCTGGCTCAGAAGAGGACACTGAGTCAGCCCTTAACCTCAGTGATCTGAAATTGTCAAAAAAGGTTTTTCAGCAAAAATAAAAACGTTTTGGCAACTTTGGTTACCCCCATGTAACTTATACGGCAGGAACAGCACACTATTCAAAACGTGTTTTTCAGCCCGAAATAAACGCGTTTTCTCAGACCTTAGAATCGCAGTGTAACTGCGTGGCTAAGAAGAGCACACTGAGTCAGCCCTTAACCCCAGTGTGCAGAAATTGTCAAAACGTGTTTTTCAGCAGAAATAAAAACGTTTTGGCAACTTTGGTCACCACCATGTAACTTATAGGGCAGGAACAGCACAGTTTTCAAAACGTGTCTTTCAGCCCGAAATAAACGCGTTTTCTCAGCCCTTAGAATCGCAGTGTAACTGCCTTTCTCAGAAGAGCACACTGAGTCAGCCCTTAACCCCAGTGATCTGAAATTGTCAAAACGTGTTTTTCAGCAGAAATAAACACGTTTTGGCAACTTTGGTCACCCCCATGTAACTTATAGGGCAGGAACACCACAGTTTTCAAAACGTGTTTTTCAGCCCGAAATAAACGCTTTTTTTCAGCCCTTGGAATCGCAGTGCAACTGCCTGGCTCAGAAGAGCACACTGAGTCAGCCCTTAACCCCAGTGATCAGAAATTGTCAAAAAATGTTTTTCAGCAGAAATAAAAACGTTTTGGCAACTTTGGTCACCCCCATGTAACTTATACGGCAGGAACAGCACACTATTCAAAACTTGTTTTTCAGCCCGAAATAAACGCGTTTTCTCAGACCTTAGAATCGCAGTGTAACTGCCTGGCTAAGAAGAGCACACTGAGTCAGCCCTTAACCGCAGTGATCAGAAATTGTCAAAACGTGTTTTTCAGCAGAAATAAACACGTTTTGGCAACTTTGGTCACCCCCATGTAACTTATAGGGCAGGAACAGCACAGTTTTCAAAACGTGTTTTTCAGCCCGAAATAAACGCGTTTTCTCAGCCCTTAGAATCGCAGTGTAACTGCCTGGCTCAGAAGAGGACACTGAGTCAGCCCTTAACCTCAGTGATCTGAAATTGTCAAAACGTGTTTTTCAGCAGAAATAAACACGTTTTGGCAACTTTGGTCAGCACCATGTAACTTATAGGGCAGGAACAGCACAGTTTTCAAAACGTGTTTTTCAGCCCGAAATGAACGCTTTTTCTCAGCCCTTGGAATCGCAGTGTAACTGCCTGGCTCAGAAGAGCACACTGAGTCAGCCCTTATCCCCAGTGATCAGAAATTGTCAAAACGTGTTTTTCAGCAGAAATAAACACGTTTTGGCAACTTTGGTCACCCCCATGTAACTTATAGGGCAGGAACAGCACAGTTTTCAAAATGTGTTTTTCAACCCAAAATAAACGCGTTTTCTCAGCCCTTAGAATCGCAGTGTAACTGCCTGGCTCAGAAGAGAACACTGAGTCAGCCCTTAACCCCAGTGATCAGAAATTGTCAAAACGTGTTTTTCAGCAGAAATAAACACGTTTTGGCAACTTTGGTCAGCACCATGTAACTTATAGGGCAGGAACAGCACAGTTTTCAAAACGTGTTTTTCAGCCCGAAATAAACGCTTTTTCTCAGCCCTTGGAATCGCAGTGTAACTGCCTGGCTCAGAAGAGCACACTGAGTCAGCCCTTAACCCCAGTGATCAGAAATTGTCAAAACGTGTTTTTCAGCAGAAATAAACACGTTTTGGCAATTTTGGTCACCCCCATGTAACCTATAGGACAGGAACAGCACAGTTTTCAAAATGTGTTTTTCAGCCCAAAATAAACGCGTTTTCTCAGCCCTTAGAATCGCAGTGTAACTGCCTGGCTCAGAAGAGAACACTGAGTCAGCCCTTAACCCCAGTGATCAGAAATTGTCAAAACGTGTTTTTCAACAGAAATAAAGACGTTTTGGCAACTTTGGTCACCCCCATGTAACTTATAGGGCAGGAACAGCACAGTTTTCAAAACGTGTTTTTCAGCCCGACATAAACGCTTTTTCTCAGCCCTTGGAATCGCCGTGTAACTGCCTGGCTCAGAAGAGCACACTGAGTCAGCCCTTAACCCCAGTGTGCAGAAATTGTCAAAACGTGTTTTTCAGCAGAAATAAAAACGTTTTGGCAACTTTGGTCACCCCCATGTAACTTATAGGGCAGGAACAGCACAGTTTTCAAAACGTGTTTTTCAGCCCGAAATAAACGCGTTTTCTCAGCCCTTAGAATCGCAGTGTAACTGCCTTTCTCAGAAGAGCACACTGAGTCAGCCCTTAACCCCAGTGTGCAGAAATTGTCAAAACGTGTTTTTCAGCATAAATAAACAGGTTTTGGCAACTTTGGTCACCCCCATGTAAGTTATAGGGCAGGAACAGCACAGTTTTCAAAACGTGTTTTTCACCCGAAATAAAAGCTTTTTCTCAGCCCTTGGAATCGCAGTGTAACTGCCTGGCTCAGAAGAGCCCACCGAATCAGCCCTTAACCCCAGTGATCAGAAATTGTCAAAACGTGTTTTTCAGCTGAAATAAACACGTTTTGGCAACTTTGGTCACCCCCATGTAACTTATAGGGCAGGAACAGCACACTTTTCAAAACGTGTTTTTCAGCCCGAAATAAACGCGTTTTCTCAGCCCTTAGAATCGCAGTGTAACTGCCTGGCTCAGAAGAGCACACTGAGTCAGCCCTTAACCCCAGTGTGCAGAAATTGTCAAAACGTGTTTTTCAGAAGAAATAAACAGGTTTTGGCAACTTTGGTCACCCCCATGTAAGTTATAGGGCAGGAACAGCACAGTTTTCAAAACGTGTTTTTCACCCGAAATAAAAGCTTTTTCTCAGCCCTTGGAATCGCCGTGTAACTGCCTGGCTCAGAAGAGCACACTGAGTCAGCCCTTAACCCCAGTGTGCAGAAATTGTCAAAACGTGTTTTTCAGCAGAAATAAACACGTTTCGGCAACTTGGGTCACCCCCTGTAAGTTATACGGCAGGAACAGCACAGTTTTCAAAACGTGTTTTTCAGCCAGAAATAAACGCTTTTTCTCAGCCCTTAGAATCGCAGTGTAACTGCCTGGCTCAGAAGAGCACACTGAGTCAGCCCTTAACCCCAGTGTGCAGAAATTGTCAAAACGTGTTTTTCAGCAGAAATAAACACGTTTTGGCAACTTTGGTCACCACCATGTAACTTATAGGGCAGGAACAGCACAGTTTTCAAAACGTGTTTTTCAGCCCCAAATAAACGCTTTTTCTCACCCCTTGGAATCGCAGTGTAACTGCCTGGCTCAGAAGAGCACACTGAGTCAGCCCTTAACCCCAGTGATCAGAAATTGTCAAAACGTGTTTTTCAGCAGAAATAAACACGTTTTGGCAACTTTGGTCACCCCCATGTAACTTATAGGGCAGGAACAGCACAGTTTTCAAAATTTGTTTTTCAGCCCGAAATAAACGCGTTTTCTCAGCCCTTAGAATCGCAGTTTAACTGCCTGGCTCAGAACAGCACACTGAGTCAGCCCTTAACCTCAGTGATCTGAAATTGTCAAAACGTGTTTTTCAGCAGAAATAAACACGTTTTGGCAAGTTTGGTCACCCCCATGTAACTTATAGGGCAGGAACAGCACAGTTTTCAAAACGTGTTTTTCAGCCCGAAATAAACGCTTTTTCTCAGCCCTTGGAATCGCAATGTATCTTCCTTTCTCAGAAGAGCACACTGAGTCAGCCCTTAACCCCAGTGTGCAGAAATTGTCAAAACGTGTTTTTCAGCAGAAATAAACACGTTTCGGCAACTTGGGTCACCCCCTGTAAGTTATACGGCAGGAACAGCACAGTTTTCAAAACGTGTTTTTCAGCCTGAAATAAACGCGTTTTCTCAGCCTTTGGAATCGCAGTGTAACTGCCTGGCTCAGAAGAGCACACTGAGTCAGCCCTTAACCCCAGTGATCAGAAATTGTCAAAACGTGTTTTTCAGCAGAAATAAACACGTTTTGGCAACTTTGGTCACCCCCATGTAAGTTATAGGGCAGGAACAGCACAGTTTTCAAAACGTGTTTTTCACCCGAAATAAAAGCTTTTTCTCAGCCCTTGGAATCGCAGTGTAACTGCCTGGCTCAGAAGAGCACACTGAATCAGCCCTTAACCCCAGTGATCAGAAATTGTCAAAACGTGTTTTTCAGCAGAAATAAAAACGTTTTGGCAACTTTGGTCACCCCCATGTAACTTATAGGGCAGGAACAGCACAGTTTTCAAAACGTGTTTTTCAGCCCGAAATAAACGCGTTTTCTCAGCCCTTAGAATCGCAGTGTAACTGCCTTTCTCAGAAGAGCACACTGAGTCAGCCCTTAACCCCAGTGTGCAGAAATTGTCAAAACGTGTTTTTCAGCATAAATAAACAGGTTTTGGCAACTTTGGTCACCCCCATGTAAGTTATAGGGCAGGAACAGCACAGTTTTCAAAACGTGTTTTTCACCCGAAATAAAAGCTTTTTCTCAGCCCTTGGAATCGCAGTGTAACTGCCTGGCTCAGAAGAGCCCACCGAATCAGCCCTTAACCCCAGTGATCAGAAATTGTCAAAACGTGTTTTTCAGCTGAAATAAACACGTTTTGGCAACTTTGGTCACCCCCATGTAACTTATAGGGCAGGAACAGCACACTTTTCAAAACGTGTTTTTCAGCCCGAAATAAACGCGTTTTCTCAGCCCTTAGAATCGCAGTGTAACTGCCTGGCTCAGAAGAGCACACTGAGTCAGCCCTTAACCCCAGTGTGCAGAAATTGTCAAAACGTGTTTTTCAGAAGAAATAAACAGGTTTTGGCAACTTTGGTCACCCCCATGTAAGTTATAGGGCAGGAACAGCACAGTTTTCAAAACGTGTTTTTCACCCGAAATAAAAGCTTTTTCTCAGCCCTTGGAATCGCCGTGTAACTGCCTGGCTCAGAAGAGCACACTGAGTCAGCCCTTAACCCCAGTGTGCAGAAATTGTCAAAACGTGTTTTTCAGCAGAAATAAACACGTTTCGGCAACTTGGGTCACCCCCTGTAAGTTATACGGCAGGAACAGCACAGTTTTCAAAACGTGTTTTTCAGCCAGAAATAAACGCTTTTTCTCAGCCCTTAGAATCGCAGTGTAACTGCCTGGCTCAGAAGAGCACACTGAGTCAGCCCTTAACCCCAGTGTGCAGAAATTGTCAAAACGTGTTTTTCAGCAGAAATAAACACGTTTTGGCAACTTTGGTCACCACCATGTAACTTATAGGGCAGGAACAGCACAGTTTTCAAAACGTGTTTTTCAGCCCCAAATAAACGCTTTTTCTCACCCCTTGGAATCGCAGTGTAACTGCCTGGCTCAGAAGAGCACACTGAGTCAGCCCTTAACCCCAGTGATCAGAAATTGTCAAAACGTGTTTTTCAGCAGAAATAAACACGTTTTGGCAACTTTGGTCACCCCCATGTAACTTATAGGGCAGGAACAGCACAGTTTTCAAAATTTGTTTTTCAGCCCGAAATAAACGCGTTTTCTCAGCCCTTAGAATCGCAGTGTAACTGCCTGGCTCAGAACAGCACACTGAGTCAGCCCTTAACCTCAGTGATCTGAAATTGTCAAAACGTGTTTTTCAGCAGAAATAAACACGTTTTGGCAAGTTTGGTCACCCCCATGTAACTTATAGGGCAGGAACAGCACAGTTTTCAAAACGTGTTTTTCAGCCCAAAATAAACGCTTTTTCTCAGCCCTTGGAATCGCAATGTATCTTCCTGGCTCAGAAGAGCACACTGAGTCAGCCCTTAACCCCAGTGTGCAGAAATTGTCAAAACGTGTTTTTCAGCAGAAATAAGCACGTTTTGGCAACTTTGGTCACCACCATGTAACTTATAGGGCAGGAACAGCACAGTTTTCAAAACGTGTTTTTCAGCCCGACATAAACGCTTTTTCTCAGCCCTTGGAATCGCAGTGTAACTGCCTGGCTCAGAAGAGCACACTGAGTCAGCCCTTAACCCCAGTGTGCAGAAATTGTCAAAACGTGTTTTTCAGCAGAAATAAACACGTTTCGGCAACTTGGGTCACCCCCTGTAAGTTATACGGCAGGAACAGCACAGTTTTCAAAACGTGTTTTTCAGCCTGAAATAAACGCGTTTTCTCAGCCTTTGGAATCGCAGTGTAACTGCCTGGCTCAGAAGAGCACACTGAGTCAGCCCTTAACCCCAGTGATCAGAAATTGTCAAAACGTGTTTTTCAGCAGAAATAAACACGTTTTGGCAACTTTGGTCACCCCCTTGTAACTTATAGGGCAGGAACTGCAAACTTATCAAAACGTGTTTTTCAGCCCGAAATAAACGCTTTTTCTCAGCCCTTAGAATCGCAGTGTAACTGCCTGGCTCAGAAGAGCACACTGAGTCAGCCCTTAACCCCAGTGTGCAGAAATTGTCAAAACGAGTTTTTCAGCAGAAATAAACATGTTTTGGCAACTTTGGTCACCCCCATTTAAGTTATAGGGCAGGAACAGCACAGTTTTCAAAACGTGTTTTTCAGCCCGAAATAAACGCGTTTTCTCAGCCCTTGGAATCGCAGTGTAACTGCCTGCCTCAGAAGAGCCCACCGAATCAGCCCTTAACCCCAGTGATCAGAAATTGTCAAAACGTGTTTTTCAGCAGAAATAAACACGTTTTGGCAACTTTGGTCACCCCCATGTAACTTATAGGGCAGGAACAGCACACTTTTCAAAACGTGTTTTTCAGCCCGAAATAAACGCTTTTTCTCAGCCCTTAGAATCGCAGTGTAACTGCCTGGCTCAGAAGAGCACACTGAGTCAGCCCTTAACCCCAGTGTGCAGAAATTGTCAAAACGTGTTTTTCAGCAGAAATAAACACGTTTTGGCAACTTTGGTCACCCCCATGTAACTTATAGGGCAGGAACAGCACAGTTTTCAAAACGTGTTTTTCAGCCCGAAATAAACGCTTTTTCTCAGCCCTTGGAATCGCAGTGTAACTGCCTGGCTCAGAAGAGCACACTGAATCAGCCGTTAACCCCAGTGATCAGAAATTGTCAAAACGTGTTTTTCAGCAGAAATAAACACGTTTTGGCAACTTTGGTCACCCCCATGTAAGTTATAGGGCTGGAACAGCACAGTTTTCAAAACGTGTTTTTCAGACCGAAATAAACGCTTTTTCTCAGCCCTTGGAATCGCAGTGTAACTGCCTGGCTCAGAAGAGTACACTGAGTCAGCCCTTAACCCCAGTGATCAGAAATTGTCAAAACGTGTTTTTCAGCAGAAATAAACACGTTTTGGCAACTTTGGTCACCCCCATTTAACTTATAGGGCAGGAACAGCACAGTTTTCATAACGTTTTTTTCAGCCCGAAATAAAAGCGTTTTCTCAGCCCTTGGAATCGCAGTGTAACTGCCTGGCTCAGAAGAGCACACTGAGTCAGCCCTTAACCCCAGTGAGAAGAAATTGTCAAAACGTGTTTTTCAGCAGAAATAAACACGTTTTGGCAACTTTGGTCACCCCCATGTAACTTATAGGGCAGGAACAGCACAGTTTTCAAAATTTGTTTTTCAGCCCGAAATAAACGCGTTTTCTCAGCCCTTAGAATCGCAGTGTAACTGCCTGGCTCAGAACAGCACACTGAGTCAGCCCTTAACCTCAGTGATCTGAAATTGTCAAAACGTGTTTTTCAGCAGAAATAAACACGTTTTGGCAACTTTGGTCACCCCCATGTAACTTATAGGGCAGGAACAGCAAACTTTTCAAAACGTGTTTTTCAGCCCAAAATAAACGCATTTTCTCAGACCTTAGAATCGCAGTGTAACTGCCTGGCTCAGAAGAGCACACTGAGTCAGCCCTTAACCCCAGTGTGCAGAAATTGTCAAAACGTGTTTTTCAGCAGAAATAAACACGTTTTGGCAACTTTGGTCACCCCCATGTAAGTTATAGGGCAGGAACAGCACAGTTTTCAAAACGTGTTTTTCACCCAAAATAAAAGCTTTTTCTCAGCCCTTGGAATCGCAGTGTAACTGCCTGGCTCAGAAGAGCACACTGAATCAGCCCTTAACCCCAGTGATCAGAAATTGTCAAAACGTGTTTTTCAGCAGAAATAAAAACGTTTTGGCAACTTTGGTCACCCCCATGTAACTTATAGGGCAGGAACAGCACAGTTTTCAAAACGTGTTTTTCAGCCCGAAATAAACGCGTTTTCTCAGCCCTTAGAATCGCAGTGTAACTGCCTTTCTCAGAAGAGCACACTGAGTCAGCCCTTAACCCCAGTGATCAGAAATTGTCAAAACGTGTTTTTTAGCAGAAATAAACACGTTTTGGCAACTTTGGTCACCCCCATGTAACTTATAGGGCAGGAACAGCACAGTTTTCAAAATGTGTTTTTCAGCCCAAAATAAACGCGTTTTCTCAGCCCTTAGAATCGCAGTGTAACTGCCTGGCTCAGAAGAGAACACTGAGTCAGCCCTTAACCCCAGTGTGCAGAAATTGTCAAAACGTGTTTTTCAACAGAAATAAACACGTTTTGGCAACTTTGGTCACCCCCATGTAACTTATAGGGCAGGAACAGCACAGTTTTCAAAACGTGTTTTTCAGCCCGACATAAACGCTTTTTCTCAGCCCTTGGAATCGCAGTGTAACTGCCTGGCTCAGAAGAGCACACTGAGTCAGCCCTTAACCCCAGTTTGCAGAAATTGTCAAAACGTGTTTTTCAGAAGAAATGAACAGGTTTTGGCAACTTTGGTCACCCCCATGTAAGTTATAGGGCAGGAACAGCACAGTTTTCAAAACGTGTTTTTCACCCGAAATAAAAGCTTTTTCTCAGCCCTTGGAATCGCCGTGTAACTGCCTGGCTCAGAAGAGCACACTGAGTCAGCCCTTAACCCCAGTGTGCAGAAATTGTCAAAACGTGTTTTTCAGCAGATATAAACACGTTTTGGCAACTTTGGTCACCCCCATGTAAGTTATAGGGCAGGAACAGCACAGTTTTCAAAACGTGTTTTTCACCCGAAATAAAAGCTTTTTCTCAGCCCTTGGAATCGCAGTGTAACTGCCTGGCTCAGAAGAGCACACTGAGTCAGCCCTTAACCGCAGTGATCAGAAATTGTCAAAACGTGTTTTTCTGCAGAAATAAACACGTTTTGGCAACTTTGGTCACCCCCATGTAACTTATAGGGCAGGAACAGCACAGTTTTCAAAACGTGTTTTTCAGCCCGACATAAACGCTTTTTCTCAGCCCTTAGAATCGCAGTGTAACTGCCTGGCTCAGAAGAGCACACTGAGTCAGCCCTTAACCCCAGTGTGCAGAAATTGTCAAAACGTGTTTTTCAGCAGAAATAAACACGTTTTGGCAACTTTGGTCACCACCATGTAACTTATAGGGCAGGAACAGCACAGTTTTCAAAACGTGTTTTTCAGCCCCAAATAAACGCTTTTTCTCACCCCTTGGAATCGCAATGTATCTTCCTGGCTCAGAAGAGCACACTGAGTCAGCCCTTAACCCCAGTGTGCAGAAATTGTCAAAACGTGTTTTTCAGCAGAAATAAACACGTTTTGGCAACTTTGGTCACCACCATGTAACTTTTAGGGCAGGAACAGCACAGTTTTCAAAACGTGTTTTTCAGCCCGACATAAACGCTTTTTCTCAGCCCTTGGAATCGCAGTGTAACTGCCTGGCTCAGAAGAGCACACTGAGTCAGCCCTTAACCCCAGTGTGCAGAAATTGTCAAAACGTGTTTTTCAGCAGAAATAAACACGTTTCGGCAACTTGGGTCACCCCCTGTAAGTTATACGGCAGGAACAGCACAGTTTTCAAAACGTGTTTTTCAGCCTGAAATAAACGCGTTTTCTCAGCCTTTGGAATCGCAGTGTAACTGCCTGGCTCAGAAGAGCACACTGAGTCAGCCCTTAACCCCAGTGATCAGAAATTGTCAAAACGTGTTTTTCAGCAGAAATAAACACGTTTTGGCAACTTTGGTCACCCCCATGTAAGTTATAGGGCAGGAACAGCACAGTTTTCAAAACGTGTTTTTCACCCGAAATAAAAGCTTTTTCTCAGCCCTTGGAATCGCAGTGTAACTGCCTGGCTCAGAAGAGCACACTGATTCAGCCCTTAACCCCAGTGATTAGAAATTGTCAAAACGTGTTTTTCAGCAGAAATAAAAACGTTTTGGCAACTTTGGTCACCCCCATGTAACTTATAGGGCAGGAACAGCACAGTTTTCAAAACGTGTTTTTCAGCCCGAAATAAACGCGTTTTCTCAGCCCTTAGAATCGCAGTGTAACTGCCTTTCTCAGAAGAGCACACTGAGTCAGCCCTTAACCCCAGTGTGCAGAAATTTTCAAAACGTGTTTTTCAGCAGAAATAAACAGGTTTTGGCAACTTTGGTCACCCCCATGTAAGTTATAGGGCAGGAACAGCACAGTTTTCAAAACGTGTTTTTCACCCGAAATAAAAGCTTTTTCTCAGCCCTTGGAATCGCAGTGTAACTGCCTGGCTCAGAAGAGCCCACCGAATCAGCCCTTAACCCCAGTGATCAGAAATTGTCAAAACGTGTTTTTCAGCAGAAATAAACACGTTTTGGCAACTTTGGTCACCCCCATGTAACTTATAGGGCAGGAACAGCACACTTTTCAAAACGAGTTTTTCAGCCCGACATAAACGCTTTTTCTCACCCCTTAGAATCGCAGTGTAACTGCCTGGCTCAGAAGAGCACACTGAGTCAGCCCTTAACCCCAGTGTGCAGAAATTGTCAAAACGTGTTTTTCAGCAGAAATAAACACGTTTTGGCAACTTTGGTCACCCCCATGTAAGTTATAGGGCAGGAACAGCACAGTTTTCAAAACGTGTTTTTCAGCCCGAAATAAACGCTTTTTCTCAGCCCTTGGAATCGCAATGTATCTTCCTGGCTCAGAAGAGCACACTGAGTCAGCCCTTAACCCCAGTGTGCAGAAATTGTCAAAACGTGTTTTTCAGCAGAAATAAACACGTTTTGGCAACTTTGGTCACCCCCATGTAACTTATAGGGCAGGAACAGCAAACTTTTCAAAACGTGTTTTTCAGCCCAAAATAAACGCATTTTCTCAGACCTTAGAATCGCAGTGTAACTGCCTGGCTCAGAAGAGCACACTGAGTCAGCCCTTAACCCCAGTGTGCAGAAATTGTCAAAACGTGTTTTTCAGCAGAAATAAACACGTTTTGGCAACTTTGGTCACCCCCATGTAAGTTATAGGGCAGGAACAGCACAGTTTTCAAAACGTGTTTTTCAGCCCGAAATAAACGCTTTTTCTCAGCCCTTGGAATCGCAGTGTAACTGCCTGGCTCAGAAGAGCACACTGAGTCAGCCCTTAACCCCAGTGATCAGAAATTGTCAAAACGTGTTTTTCAGCAGAAATAAACACGTTTTGGCAACTTTGGTCACCCCCATGTAACTTATAGGGCAGGAACAGCAAACTTTTCAAAACGTGTTTTTCAGCCCAAAATAAACGCATTTTCTCAGACCTTAGAATCGCAGTGTAACTGCCTGGCTCAGAAGAGCACACTGAGTCAGCCCTTAACCCCAGTGTGCAGAAATTGTCAAAACGTGTTTTTCAGCAGAAATAAACACGTTTTGGCAACTTTGGTCACCCCCATGTAAGTTATAGGGCAGGAACAGCACAGTTTTCAAAACGTGTTTTTCACCCAAAATAAAAGCTTTTTCTCAGCCCTTGGAATCGCAGTGTAACTGCCTGGCTCAGAAGAGCACACTGAATCAGCCCTTAACCCCAGTGATCAGAAATTGTCAAAACGTGTTTTTCAGCAGAAATAAAAACGTTTTGGCAACTTTGGTCACCCCCATGTAACTTATAGGGCAGGAACAGCACAGTTTTCAAAACGTGTTTTTCAGCCCGAAATAAACGCGTTTTCTCAGCCCTTAGAATCGCAGTGTAACTGCCTTTCTCAGAAGAGCACACTGAGTCAGCCCTTAACCCCAGTGTGCAGAAATTGTCAAAACGTGTTTTTCAGCAGAAATAAACAGGTTTTGGCAACTTTGGTCACTCCCATGTAAGTTATAGGGCAGGAACAGCACAGTTTTCAAAACGTGTTTTTCACCCGAAATAAAAGCTTTTTCTCAGCCCTTGGAATCGCAGTGTAACTGCCTGGCTCAGAAGAGCCCACCGAATCAGCCCTTAACCCCAGTGATCAGAAATTGTCAAAACGTGTTTTTCAGCAGAAATAAACACGTTTTGGCAACTTTGGTCACCCCCATGTAACTTATAGGGCAGGAACAGCACACTTTTCAAAACGTGTTTTTCAGCCCGACATAAACGCTTTTTCTCACCCCTTAGAATCGCAGTGTAACTGCCTGGCTCAGAAGAGCACACTGAGTCAGCCCTTAACCCCAGTGTGCAGAAATTGTCAAAACGTGTTTTTCAGCAGAAATAAACACGTTTTGGCAACTTTGGTCACCCCCATGTAACTTATAGGGCAGGAACAGCACAGTTTTCAAAACGTGTTTTTCAGCCCGAAATAAACGCTTTTTCTCAGCCCTTGGAATCGCAGTGTAACTGCCTGGCTCAGAAGAGCCCACTGAATCAGCCCTTAACCCCAGTGATCAGAAATTGTCAATACGTGTTTTTCAGCAGAAATAAACATGTTTTGGCAACATTGGTCACCCCCATGTAAGTTAAAGGGCAGGAACAGCACAGTTTTCAAAACGTGTTTTTCAGACCGAAATAAACGCTTTTTCTCAGCCCTTGGAATCGCAGTGTAACTGCCTGGCTCAGAAGAGCACACTGAATCAGCCCTTAACCCCAGTGATCAGAAATTGTCAAAACGTGTTTTTCAGCAGAAATAAACACGTTTTGGCAACTTTGGTCACCCCCATGTAAGTTATAGGGCAGGAACAGCACAGTTTTCAAAACGTGTTTTTCAGCCCGAAATAAACGCTTTTTCTCAGCCCTTGGAATCGCAGTGTAACTGCCTGGCTCAGAAGAGCACACTGAGTCAGCCCTTAACCCCAGTGATCAGAAATTGTCAAAACGTGTTTTTCAGCAGAAATAAACACGTTTTGGCAACTTTGGTCACCCCCATGTAACTTATAGGGCAGGAACAGCAAACTTTTCAAAACGTGTTTTTCAGCCCAAAATAAACGCATTTTCTCAGACCTTAGAATCGCAGTGTAACTGCCTGGCTCAGAAGAGCACACTGAGTCAGCCCTTAACCCCAGTGTGCAGAAATTGTCAAAACGTGTTTTTCAGCAGAAATAAACACGTTTTGGCAACTTTGGTCACCCCCATGTAAGTTATAGGGCAGGAACAGCACAGTTTTCAAAACGTGTTTTTCACCCAAAATAAAAGCTTTTTCTCAGCCCTTGGAATCGCAGTGTAACTGCCTGGCTCAGAAGAGCACACTGAATCAGCCCTTAACCCCAGTGATCAGAAATTGTCAAAACGTGTTTTTCAGCAGAAATAAAAACGTTTTGGCAACTTTGGTCACCCCCATGTAACTTATAGGGCAGGAACAGCACAGTTTTCAAAACGTGTTTTTCAGCACGAAATAAACGCGTTTTCTCAGCCCTTAGAATCGCAGTGTAACTGCCTTTCTCAGAAGAGCACACTGAGTCAGCCCTTAACCCCAGTGTGCAGAAATTGTCAAAACGTGTTTTTCAGCAGAAATAAACAGGTTTTGGCAACTTTGGTCACCCCCATGTAAGTTATAGGGCAGGAACAGCACAGTTTTCAAAACGTGTTTTTCACCCGAAATAAAAGCTTTTTCTCAGCCCTTGGAATCGCAGTGTAACTGCCTGGCTCAGAAGAGCCCACCGAATCAGCCCTTAACCCCAGTGATCAGAAATTGTCAAAACGTGTTTTTCAGCAGAAATAAACACGTTTTGGCAACTTTGGTCACCCCCATGTAACTTATAGGGCAGGAACAGCACACTTTTCAAAACGTGTTTTTCAGCCCGACATAAACGCTTTTTCTCACCCCTTAGAATCGCAGTGTAACTGCCTGGCTCAGAAGAGCACACTGAGTCAGCCCTTAACTCCAGTGTGCAGAAATTGTCAAAACGTGTTTTTCAGCAGAAATAAACACGTTTTGGCAACTTTGGTCACCCCCATGTAACTTATAGGGCAGGAACAGCACAGTTTTCAAAACGTGTTTTTCAGCCCGAAATAAACGCTTTTTCTCAGCCCTTGGAATCGCAGTGTAACTGCCTGGCTCAGAAGAGCCCACTGAATCAGCCCTTAACCCCAGTGATCAGAAATTGTCAATACGTGTTTTTCAGCAGAAATAAACACGTTTTGGCAACATTGGTCACCCCCATGTAAGTTAAAGGGCAGGAACAGCACAGTTTTCAAAACGTGTTTTTCAGACCGAAATAAACGCTTTTTCTCAGCCCTTGGAATCGCAGTGTAACTGCCTGGCTCAGAAGAGCACACTGAATCAGCCCTTAACCCCAGTGTGCAAAAATTGTCAAAACGTGTTTTTCAGCAGAAATAAACACGTTTTGGCAACTTTGGTCACCCCCATGTAAGTTATAGGGCAGGAACAGCACAGTTTTCAAAACGTGTTTTTCAGCCCGAAATAAACGCTTTTTCTCAGCCCTTGGAATCGCAGTGTAACTGCCTGGCTCAGAAGAGCACACTGAGGCAGCCCTTAACCCCAGTGATCAGAAATTGTCAAAACGTGTTTTTCAGCAGAAATAAACACGTTTTGGCAACTTTGGTCACCCCCATGTAACTTATAGGGCAGGAACAGCAAACTTTTCAAAACGTGTTTTTCAGCCCAAAATAAACGCATTTTCTCAGACCTTAGAATCGCAGTGTAACTGCCTGGCTCAGAAGAGCACACTGAGTCAGCCCTTAACCCCAGTGTGCAGAAATTGTCAAAACATGTTTTTCAGCAGAAATAAACACGTTTTGGCAACTTTGGTCACCCCCATGTAAGTTATAGGACAGGAACAGCACAGTTTTCAAAACGTGTTTTTCAGACCGAAATAAACGCTTTTTCTCAGCCCTTGGAATCTCAGTGTAACTGCCTGGCTCAGAAGAGCACACTGAGTCAGCCCTTAACCCCAGTGATCAGAAATTGTCAAAACGTGTTTTTCAGCAGAAATAAACACGTTTTGGCAACTTTGGTCACCCCCATGTAACTTATAGGGCAGGAACAGCAAACTTTTCAAAACGTGTTTTTCAGCCCGAAATAAATGCTTTTTCTCAGCCCTTAGAATCGCAGTGTAACTGCCTGGCTCAGAACAGCACACTGAGTCAGCCCTTAACCTCAGTGATCTGAAATTGTCAAAACGTGTTTTTCAGCAGAAATAAACACGTTTTGGCAAGTTTGGTCACCCCCATGTAACTTATAGGGCAGGAACAGCACAGTTTTCAAAACGTGTTTTTCAGCCCGAAATAAACGCTTTTTCTCAGCCCTTGGAATCGCAGTGTAACTGCCTGGCTCAGAAGAGCACACTGAGTCAGCCCTTAACCCCAGTGATCAGAAATTGTCAAAACGTGTTTTTCAGCAGAAATAAACACGTTTTGGCAACTTTGGTCACCCCCATGTAACTTATAGGGCAGGAACAGCAAACTTTTCAAAACGTGTTTTTCAGCCCAAAATAAACGCATTTTCTCAGACCTTAGAATCGCAGTGTAACTGCCTGGCTCAGAAGAGCACACTGAGTCAGCCCTTAACCCCAGTGTGCAGAAATTGTCAAAACGTGTTTTTCAGCAGAAATAAACACGTTTTGGCAACTTTGGTCACCCCCATGTAAGTTATAGGGCAGGAACAGCACAGTTTTCAAAACGTGTTTTTCACCCAAAATAAAAGCTTTTTCTCAGCCCTTGGAATCGCAGTGTAACTGCCTGGCTCAGAAGAGCACACTGAATCAGCCCTTAACCCCAGTGATCAGAAATTGTCAAAACGTGTTTTTCAGCAGAAATAAAAACGTTTTGGCAACTTTGGTCACCCCCATGTAACTTATAGGGCAGGAACAGCACAGTTTTCAAAACGTGTTTTTCAGCCCGAAATAAACGCGTTTTCTCAGCCCTTAGAATCGCAGTGTAACTGCCTTTCTCAGAAGAGCACACTGAGTCAGCCCTTAACCCCAGTGTGCAGAAATTGTCAAAACGTGTTTTTCAGCAGAAATAAACAGGTTTTGGCAACTTTGGTCACTCCCATGTAAGTTATAGGGCAGGAACAGCACAGTTTTCAAAACGTGTTTTTCACCCGAAATAAAAGCTTTTTCTCAGCCCTTGGAATCGCAGTGTAACTGCCTGGCTCAGAAGAGCCCACCGAATCAGCCCTTAACCCCAGTGATCAGAAATTGTCAAAACGTGTTTTTCAGCAGAAATAAACACGTTTTGGCAACTTTGGTCACCCCCATGTAACTTATAGGGCAGGAATAGCACACTTTTCAAAACGTGTTTTTCAGCCCGACATAAACGCTTTTTCTCACCCCTTAGAATCGCAGTGTAACTGCCTGGCTCAGAAGAGCACACTGAGTCAGCCCTTAACCCCAGTGTGCAGAAATTGTCAAAACGTGTTTTTCAGCAGAAATAAACACGTTTTGGCAACTTTGGTCACCCCCATGTAACTTATAGGGCAGGAACAGCACAGTTTTCAAAACGTGTTTTTCAGCCCGAAATAAACGCTTTTTCTCAGCCCTTGGAATCGCAGTGTAACTGCCTGGCTCAGAAGAGCCCACTGAATCAGCCCTTAACCCCAGTGATCAGAAATTGTCAATACGTGTTTTTCAGCAGAAATAAACACGTTTTGGCAACATTGGTCACCCCCATGTAAGTTAAAGGGCAGGAACAGCACAGTTTTCAAAACGTGTTTTTCAGACCGAAATAAACGCTTTTTCTCAGCCCTTGGAATCGCAGTGTAACTGCCTGGCTCAGAAGAGCACACTGAATCAGCCCTTAACCCCAGTGATCAGAAATTGTCAAAACGTGTTTTTCAGCAGAAATAAACACGTTTTGGCAACTTTGGTCACCCCCATGTAAGTTATAGGGCAGGAACAGCACAGTTTTCAAAACGTGTTTTTCAGCCCGAAATAAACGCTTTTTCTCAGCCCTTGGAATCGCAGTGTAACTGCCTGGCTCAGAAGAGCACACTGAGTCAGCCCTTAACCCCAGTGATCAGAAATTGTCAAAACGTGTTTTTCAGCAGAAATAAACACGTTTTGGCAACTTTGGTCACCCCCATGTAACTTATAGGGCAGGAACAGCAAACTTTTCAAAACGTGTTTTTCAGCCCAAAATAAACGCATTTTCTCAGACCTTAGAATCGCAGTGTAACTGCCTGGCTCAGAAGAGCACACTGAGTCAGCCCTTAACCCCAGTGTGCAGAAATTGTCAAAACGTGTTTTTCAGCAGAAATAAACACGTTTTGGCAACTTTGGTCACCCCCATGTAAGTTATAGGGCAGGAACAGCACAGTTTTCAAAACGTGTTTTTCACCCAAAATAAAAGCTTTTTCTCAGCCCTTGGAATCGCAGTGTAACTGCCTGGCTCAGAAGAGCACACTGAATCAGCCCTTAACCCCAGTGATCAGAAATTGTCAAAACGTGTTTTTCAGCAGAAATAAAAACGTTTTGGCAACTTTGGTCACCCCCATGTAACTTATAGGGCAGGAACAGCACAGTTTTCAAAACGTGTTTTTCAGCACGAAATAAACGCGTTTTCTCAGCCCTTAGAATCGCAGTGTAACTGCCTTTCTCAGAAGAGCACACTGAGTCAGCCCTTAACCCCAGTGTGCAGAAATTGTCAAAACGTGTTTTTCAGCAGAAATAAACAGGTTTTGGCAACTTTGGTCACCCCCATGTAAGTTATAGGGCAGGAACAGCACAGTTTTCAAAACGTGTTTTTCACCCGAAATAAAAGCTTTTTCTCAGCCCTTGGAATCGCAGTGTAACTGCCTGGCTCAGAAGAGCCCACCGAATCAGCCCTTAACCCCAGTGATCAGAAATTGTCAAAACGTGTTTTTCAGCAGAAATAAACACGTTTTGGCAACTTTGGTCACCCCCATGTAACTTATAGGGCAGGAACAGCACACTTTTCAAAACGTGTTTTTCAGCCCGACATAAACGCTTTTTCTCACCCCTTAGAATCGCAGTGTAACTGCCTGGCTCAGAAGAGCACACTGAGTCAGCCCTTAACCCCAGTGTGCAGAAATTGTCAAAACGTGTTTTTCAGCAGAAATAAACACGTTTTGGCAACTTTGGTCACCCCCATGTAACTTATAGGGCAGGAACAGCACAGTTTTCAAAACGTGTTTTTCAGCCCGAAATAAACGCTTTTTCTCAGCCCTTGGAATCGCAGTGTAACTGCCTGGCTCAGAAGAGCCCACTGAATCAGCCCTTAACCCCAGTGATCAGAAATTGTCAATACGTGTTTTTCAGCAGAAATAAACACGTTTTGGCAACATTGGTCACCCCCATGTAAGTTAAAGGGCAGGAACAGCACAGTTTTCAAAACGTGTTTTTCAGACCGAAATAAACGCTTTTTCTCAGCCCTTGGAATCGCAGTGTAACTGCCTGGCTCAGAAGAGCACACTGAATCAGCCCTTAACCCCAGTGATCAGAAATTGTCAAAACGTGTTTTTCAGCAGAAATAAACACGTTTTGGCAACTTTGGTCACCCCCATGTAAGTTATAGGGCAGGAACAGCACAGTTTTCAAAACGTGTTTTTCAGCCCGAAATAAACGCTTTTTCTCAGCCCTTGGAATCGCAGTGTAACTGCCTGGCTCAGAAGAGCACACTGAGTCAGCCCTTAACCCCAGTGTGCAAAAATTGTCAAAACGTGTTTTTCAGCAGAAATAAACACGTTTTGGCAACTTTGGTCACCCCCATGTAAGTTATAGGGCAGGAACAGCACAGTTTTCAAAACGTGTTTTTCAGCCCGAAATAAACGCTTTTTCTCAGCCCTTGGAATCGCAGTGTAACTGCCTGGCTCAGAAGAGCACACTGAGTCAGCCCTTAACCCCAGTGATCAGAAATTGTCAAAACGTGTTTTTCAGCAGAAATAAACACGTTTTGGCAACTTTGGTCACCCCCATGTAACTTATAGGGCAGGAACAGCAAACTTTTCAAAACGTGTTTTTCAGCCCAAAATAAACGCATTTTCTCAGACCTTAGAATCGCAGTGTAACTGCCTGGCTCAGAAGAGCACACTGAGTCAGCCCTTAACCCCAGTGTGCAGAAATTGTCAAAACATGTTTTTCAGCAGAAATAAACACGTTTTGGCAACTTTGGTCACCCCCATGTAAGTTATAGGGCAGGAACAGCACAGTTTTCAAAACGTGTTTTTCAGACCGAAATAAACGCTTTTTCTCAGCCCTTGGAATCTCAGTGTAACTGCCTGGCTCAGAAGAGCACACTGAGTCAGCCCTTAACCCCAGTGATCAGAAATTGTCAAAACGTGTTTTTCAGCAGAAATAAACACGTTTTGGCAACTTTGGTCACCCCCATGTAACTTATAGGGCAGGAACAGCAAACTTTTCAAAACGTGTTTTTCAGCCCGAAATAAACGCTTTTTCTCAGCCCTTAGAATCGCAGTGTAACTGCCTGGCTCAGAAGAGCACACTGAGTCAGCCCTTAACCCCAGTGTGCAGAAATTTTCAAAACGTGTTTTTCAGCAGAAATAAACACGTTTTGGCAACTTTGGTCACCCCCATGTAACTTATAGGGCAGGAACAGCACAGTTTTCAAAACGTGTTTTTCAGCCCGGAATAAACGCTTTTTCTCAGCCCTTGGAATCGCAGTGTAACTGCCTGGCTCAGAAGAGCACACTGAGTCAGCCCTTAACCCCAGTGTGCAGAAATTGTCAAAACGAGTTTTTCAGCAGAAATAAACACGTTTTGGCAACTTTGGTCACCCCCATTTAAGTTATAGGGCAGGAACAGCACAGTTTTCAAAACGTGTTTTTCAGCCCGAAATAAACGCTTTTTCTCAGCCCTTGGAATCGCAGTGTAACTGCCTGGCTCAGAAGAGCACACTGAATCAGCCGTTAACCCCAGTGATCAGAAATTGTCAAAACGTGTTTTTCAGCAGAAATAAACACGTTTTGGCAACTTTGGTCACCCCCATGTAAGTTATAGGGCTGGAACAGCACAGTTTTCAAAACGTGTTTTTCAGACCGAAATAAACGCTTTTTCTCAGCCCTTGGAATCGCAGTGTAACTGCCTGGCTCAGAAGAGTACACTGAGTCAGCCCTTAACCCCAGTGATCAGAAATTGTCAAAACGTGTTTTTCAGCAGAAATAAACACGTTTTGGCAACTTTGGTCACCCCCATTTAACTTATAGGGCAGGAACAGCACAGTTTTCAAAACGTTTTTTTCAGCCCGAAATAAACGCGTTTTCTCAGCCCTTAGAATCGCAGTGTAACTGCCTGGCTCAGAAGAGCACACTGAGTCAGCCCTTAACCCCAGTGTGCAGAAATTGACAAAACGAGTTTTTCAGCAGAAATAAACACGTTTTGGCAACTTTGGTCACCCCCATTTAAGTTATAGGGCAGGAACAGCACAGTTTTCAAAACGTGTTTTTCAGCCCGAAATAAAAGCGTTTTCTCAGCCCTTGGAATCGCAGTGTAACTGCCTGCCTCAGAAGAGCCCACCGAATCAACCCTTAACCCCAGTGATCAGAAATTGTCAAAACGTGTTTTTCAGCAGAAATAAACACGTTTTGGCAACTTTGGTCACCCCCATGTAACTTATAGGGCAGGAACAGCACACTTTTCAAAACGTGTTTTTCAGCCCGAAATAAACGCTTTTTCTCAGCCCTTAGAATCGCAGTGTAACTGCCTGGCTCAGAAGAGCACACTGAGTCAGCCCTTAACCTCAGTTATCAGAAATTGTCAAAACGTATTTTTCAGCAGAAATAAACACGTTTTGGCAACTTTGGTCACCCCCATGTAAGTTATAGGGCAGGAACAGCACAGTTTTCAAAACGTGTTTTTCAGACCGAAATAAACGCTTTTTCTCAGCCTTTGGAATCGCAGTGTAACTGCCTGGCTCAGAAGAGCACACTGAGTCAGCCCTTAACCCCAGTGTGCAGAAATTGTCAAAAAGTGTTTTTCAGCAGAAATAAACACGTTTTGGCAACTTTGGTCACCCCCATGTAACTTATAGGGCAGGAACAGCACAGTTTTCAAAACGTGTTTTTCAGCCCGAAATAAACGCTTTTTCTCAGCCCTTGGAATCGCAGTGTAACTGCCTGGCTCAGAAGAGCACACTGAGTCAGCCCTTAACCCCAGTGTGCAAAAATTGTCAAAACGTGTTTTTCAGCAGAAATAAACACGTTTTGGCAACTTTGGTCACCCCCATGTAAGTTATAGGGCAGGAACAGCACAGTTTTCAAAACGTGTTTTTCACCCAAAATAAAAGCTTTTTCTCAGCCCTTGGAATCGCAGTGTAACTGCCTGGCTCAGAAGAGCACACTGAGTCAGCCCTTAACCCCAGTGTGCAAAAATTGTCAAAACGTGTTTTTCAGCAGAAATAAACACGTTTTGGCAACTTTGGTCACCCCCATGTAAGTTATAGGGCAGGAACAGCACAGTTTTCAAAACGTGTTTTTCAGCCCGAAATAAACGCTTTTTCTCAGCCCTTGGAATCGCAGTGTAACTGCCTGGCTCAGAAGAGCACACTGAGTCAGCCCTTAACCCCAGTGATCAGAAATTGTCAAAACGTGTTTTTCAGCAGAAATAAACACGTTTTGGCATCTTTGGTCACCCCCATGTAACTTATAGGGCAGGAACAGAAAACTTTTCAAAACGTGTTTTTCAGCCCAAAATAAACGCATTTTCTCAGACCTTAGAATCGCAGTGTAACTGCCTGGCTCAGAAGAGCACACTGAGTAAGCCCTTAACCCCAGTGTGCAGAAATTGTCAAAACATGTTTTTCAGCAGAAATAAACACGTTTTGGCAACTTTGGTCACCCCCATGTAAGTTATAGGGCAGGAACAGCACAGTTTTCAAAACGTGTTTTTCAGACCGAAATAAACGCTTTTTCTCAGCCCTTGGAATCTCAGTGTAACTGCCTGGCTCAGAAGAGCACACTGAGTCAGCCCTTAACCCCAGTGATCAGAAATTGTCAAAACGTGTTTTTCAGCAGAAATAAACACGTTTTGGCAACTTTGGTCACCCCCATGTAACTTATAGGGCAGGAACAGCAAACTTTTCAAAACGTGTTTTTCAGCCCGAAATAAACGCTTTTTCTCAGTCCTTAGAATCGCAGTGTAACTGCCTGGCTCAGAAGAGCACACTGAGTCAGCCCTTAACCCCAGTGTGCAGAAATTGTCAAAACGTGTTTTTCAGCAGAAATAAACACGTTTTGGCAACTTTGGTCACCCCCATGTAACTTATAGGGCAGGAACAGCACAGTTTTCAAAACGTGTTTTTCAGCCCGAAATAAACGCTTTTTCTCAGCCCTTGGAATCGCAGTGTAACTGCCTGGCTCAGAAGAGCACACTGAATCAGCCGTTAACCCCAGTGATCAGAAATTGTCAAAACGTGTTTTTCAGCAGAAATAAACACGTTTTGGCAACTTTGGTCACCCCCATGTAAGTTATAGGGCTGGAACAGCACAGTTTTCAAAACGTGTTTTTCAGACCGAAATAAACGCTTTTTCTCAGCCCTTGGAATCGCAGTGTAACTGCCTGGCTCAGAAGAGTACACTGAGTCAGCCCTTAACCCCAGTGATCAGAAATTGTCAAAACGTGTTTTTCAGCAGAAATAAACACGTTTTGGCAACTTTGGTCACCCCCATTTAACTTATAGGGCAGGAACAGCACAGTTTTCAAAACGTTTTTTTCAGCCCGAAATAAACGCGTTTTCTCAGCCCTTAGAATCGCAGTGTAACTGCCTGGCTCAGAAGAGCACACTGAGTCAGCCCTTAACCCCAGTGTGCAGAAATTGTCAAAATGAGTTTTTCAGCAGAAATAAACACGTTTTGGCAACTTTGGTCACCCCCATTTAAGTTATAGGGCAGGAACAGCACAGTTTTCAAAACGTGTTTTTCAGCCCGAAATAAAAGCGTTTTCTCAGCCCTTGGAATCGCAGTGTAACTGCCTGCCTCAGAAGAGCCCACCGAATCAGCCCTTAACCCCAGTGATCAGAAATTGTCAAAACGTGTTTTTCAGCAGAAATAAACACGTTTTGGCAACTTTGGTCACCCCCATGTAAGTTATAGGGCAGGAACAGCACAGTTTTCAAAACGTGTTTTTCACCCGAAAAAAAAGCTTTTTCTCAGCCCTTGGAATCGCAGTGTAACTGCCTGGCTCAGAAGAGCACACTGAATCAGCCCTTAACCCCAGTGATCAGAAATTGTCAAAACGTGTTTTTCAGCAGAAATAAAAACGTTTTGGCAACTTTGGTCACCCCCATGTAACTTATAGGCCAGGAACAGCACAGTTTTCAAAACGTGTTTTTAAGCCCGAAATAAACGCGTTTTCTCAGCCCTTAGAATCGCAGTGTAACTGCCTTTCTCAGAAGAGCACACTGAGTCAGCCCTTAACCCCAGTGTGCAGAAATTGTCAAAACGTGTTTTTCAGCAGAAATAAACAGGTTTTGGCAACTTTGGTCACCCCCATGTAAGTTATAGGGCAGGAACAGCACAGTTCTCAAAACGTGTTTTTCACCCGAAATAAAAGCTTTTTCTCAGCCCTTGGAATCGCAGTGTAACTGCCTGGCTCAGAAGAGCCCACCGAATCAGCCCTTAACCCCAGTGATCAGAAATTGTCAAAACGTGTTTTTCAGCAGAAATAAACACGTTTTGGCAACTTTGGTCACCCCCATGTAACTTATAGGGCAGGAACAGCACACTTTTCAAAACGTGTTTTTCAGCCCGATATAAACGCTTTTTCTCACCCCTTAGAATCGCAGTGTAACTGCCTGGCTCAGAAGAGCACACTGAGTCAGCCCTTAACCCCAGTGTGCAGAAATTGTCAAAACGTGTTTTTCAGCAGAAATAAACACGTTTTGGCAACTTTGGTCACCCCCATGTAACTTATAGGGCAGGAACAGCACAATTTTCAAAACGTGTTTTTCAGCCCGAAATAAACGCTTTTTCTCAGCCCTTGGAATCGCAGTGTAACTGCCTGGCTCAGAAGAGCCCACTGAATCAGCCCTTAACCCCAGTGATCAGAAATTGTCAATACGTGTTTTTCAGCAGAAATAAACACGTTTTGGCAACTTTGGTCACCCCCATGTAAGTTAAAGGGCAGGAACAGCAGAGTTTTCAAAACGTGTTTTTCAGACCGAAATAAACGCTTTTTCTCAGCCCTTGGAATCGCAGTGTAACTGCCTGGCTCAGAAGAGCACACTGAGTCAGCCCTTAACCCCAGTGTGCAGAAATTGTCAAAACGTGTTTTTCAGCAGAAATAAACAGGTTTTGGCAACTTTGGTCACCCCCATGTAAGTTATAGGGCCGGAACAGCACAGTTTTCAAAACGTGTTTTTCACCCGAAATAAAAGCTTTTTCTCAGCCCTTGGAATCGCAGTGTAACTGCCTGGCTCAGAAGAGCCCACCGAATCAGCCCTTAACCCCAGTGATCAGAAATTGTCAAAACGTGTTTTTCAGCAGAAATAAACACGTTTTGGCAACTTTGGTCACCCCCATTTAACTTATAGGGCAGGAACAGCACACTTTTCAAAACGTGTTTTTCAGCCCGAAATAAACGCGTTTTCTCAGCCCTTAGAATCGCAGTGTAACTGCCTGGCTCAGAAGAGCACACTGAGTCAGCCCTTAACCCCAGTGTGCAGAAATTGTCAAAACGAGTTTTTCAGCAGAAATAAACACGTTTTGGCAACTTTGGTCACCCCCATTTAAGTTATAGGGCAGGAACAGCACAGTTTTCAAAACGTGTTTTTCAGCCCGAAATAAACGCTTTTTCTCAGCCCTTGGAATCGCAGTGTAACTGCCTGGCTCAGAAGAGCACTCTGAATCAGCCCTTAACCCCAGTGATCAGAAATTATCAAAACGTGTTTTTCAGCAGAAATAAACACGTTTTGGCAACTTTGGTCACCCCCATGTAAGTTATAGGGCAGGAACAGCACAGTTTTCAAAACGTGTTTTTCAGCCCGAAATAAACGCTTTTTCTCAGCCCTTGGAATCGCAGTGTAACTGCCTGGCTCAGAAGAGCACACTGAGTCAGCCCTTAACCCCAGTGATCAGAAATTGTCAAAACGTGTTTTTCAGCAGAAATAAACACGTTTCGGCAACTTGGGTCACCCCCTGTAAGTTATACGGCAGGAACAGCACAGTTTTCAAAACGTGTTTTTCAGCCTGAAATAAACGCGTTTTCTCAGCCTTTGGAATCGCAGTGTAACTGCCTGGCTCAGAAGAGCACACTGAGTCAGCCCTTAACCCCAGTGATCAGAAATTGTCAAAACGTGTTTTTCAGCAGAAATAAACACGTTTTGGCAACTTTGGTCACCCCCATGTAAGTTATAGGGCAGGAACAGCACAGTTTTCAAAACGTGTTTTTCACCCGAAATAAAAGCTTTTTCTCAGCCCTTGGAATCGCAGTGTAACTGCCTGGCTCAGAAGAGCACACTGAATCAGCCCTTAACCCCAGTGATCAGAAATTGTCAAAACGTGTTTTTCAGCAGAAATAAAAACGTTTTGGCAACTTTGGTCACCCCCATGTAACTTATAGGGCAGGAACAGCACAGTTTTCAAAACGTGTTTTTAAGCCCGAAATAAACGCGTTTTCTCAGCCCTTAGAATCGCAGTGTAACTGCCTTTCTCAGAAGAGCACACTGAGTCAGCCCTTAACCCCAGTGTGCAGAAATTATCAAAACGTGTTTTTCAGCAGAAATAAACAGGTTTTGGCAACTTTGGTCACCCCCATGTAAGTTATAGGGCAGGAACAGCACAGTTTTCAAAACGTGTTTTTCACCCGAAATAAAAGCTTTTTCTCAGCCCTTGGAATCGCAGTGTAACTGCCTGGCTCAGAAGAGCCCACCGAATCAGCCCTTAACCCCAGTGATCAGAAATTGTCAAAACGTGTTTTTCAGCAGAAATAAACACGTTTTGGCAACTTTGGTCACCCCCATGTAACTTATAGGGCAGGAACAGCACACTTTTCAAAACGTGTTTTTCAGCCCGACATAAACGCTTTTTCTCACCCCTTAGAATCGCAGTGTAACTGCCTGGCTCAGAAGAGCACACTGAGTCAGCCCTTAACCCCAGTGTGCAGAAATTGTCAAAACGTGTTTTTCAGCAGAAATAAAC
Organism: Atractosteus spatula; assembly: GCF_055471065.1. NCBI lineage: Eukaryota > Metazoa > Chordata > Actinopteri > Semionotiformes > Lepisosteidae > Atractosteus > Atractosteus spatula. Next base: position 2,501,541 of record NC_142722.1, read on the forward strand.
ACGTTTTGGCAACTTTGGTCACCCCCATGTAACTTATAGGGCAGGAACAGCACAATTTTCAAAACGTGTTTTTCAGCCCGAAATAAACGCTTTTTCTCAGCCCTTGGAATCGCAGTGTAACTGCCTGGCTCAGAAGAGCCCACTGAATCAGCCCTTAACCCCAGTGATCAGAAATTGTCAATACGTGTTTTTCAGCAGAAATAAACACGTTTTGGCAACTTTGGTCACCCCCATGTAAGTTAAAGGGCAGGAACAGCACAGTTTTCAAAACGTGTTTTTCAGACCGAAATAAACGCTTTTTCTCAGCCCTTGGAATCGCAGTGTAACTGCCTGGCTCAGAAGAGCCCACTGAATCAGCCCTTAACCCCAGTGATCAGAAATTGTCAATACGTGTTTTTCAGCAGAAATAAACACGTTTTGGCAACTTTGGTCACCCCCATGTAAGTTAAAGGGCAGGAACAGCACAGTTTTCAAAACGTGTTTTTCAGACCAAAATAAACGCTTTTTCTCAGCCCTTGGAATCGCAGTGTAACTGCCTGGCTCAGAAGAGTACACTGAGTCAGCCCTTAACCCCAGTGATCAGAAATTGTCAAAACGTGTTTTTCAGCAGAAATAAACACGTTTTGGCAACTTTGGTCACCCCCATTTAACTTATAGGGCAGGAACAGCACACTTTTCAAAACGTGTTTTTCAGCCCGAAATAAACGCGTTTTCTCAGCCCTTAGAATCGCAGTGTAACTGCCTGGCTCAGAAGAGCACACTGAGTCAGCCCTTAACCCCAGTGTGCAGAAATTGTCAAAACGAGTTTTTCAGCAGAAATAAACACGTTTTGGCAACTTTGGTCACCCCCATTTAAGTTATAGGGCAGGAACAGCACAGTTTTCAAAACGTGTTTTTCAGCCCGAAATAAACGCTTTTTCTCAGCCCTTGGAATCGCAGTGTAACTGCCTGGCTCAGAAGAGCACACTGAATCAGCCCTTAACCCCAGTGATCAGAAATTATCAAAACGTGTTTTTCAGCAGAAATAAACACGTTTTGGCCACTTTGGTCACCCCCATGTAAGTTATAGGGCAGGAACAGCACAGTTTTCAAAACGTGTTTTTCAGCCCGAAATAAACGCTTTTTCTCAGCCCTTGGAATCGCAGTGTAACTGCCTGGCTCAGAAGAGCACACTGAGTCAGCCCTTAACCCCAGTGTGCAGAAATTGTCAAAACGTGTTTTTCAGCAGAAATAAACACGTTTCGGCAACTTGGGTCACCCCCTGTAAGTTATACGGCAGGAACAGCACAGTTTTCAAAACGTGTTTTTCAGCCTGAAATAAACGCGTTTTCTCAGCCTTTGGAATCGCAGTGTAACTGCCTGGCTCAGAAGAGCACACTGAGTCAGCCCTTAACCCCAGTGTGCAGAAATTGTCAAAACGTGTTTTTCAGCAGAAATAAACAGGTTTTGGCAACTTTGGTCACCCCCATGTAAGTTATAGGGCAGGAACAGCACAGTTTTCAAAACGTGTTTTTCACCCGAAATAAAAGCTTTTTCTCAGCCCTTGGAATCGCAGTGTAACTGCCTGGCTCAGAAGAGCCCACCGAATCAGCCCTTAACCCCAGTGATCAGAAATTGTCAAAACGTGTTTTTCAGCAGAAATAAACACGTTTTGGCAACTTTGGTCACCCCCATGTAACTTATAGGGCAGGAACAGCACACTTTTCAAAACGTGTTTTTCAGCCCGACATAAACGCTTTTTCTCACCCCTTAGAATCGCAGTGTAACTGCCTGGCTCAGAAGAGCACACTGAGTCAGCCCTTAACCCCAGTGTGCAGAAATTGTCAAAACGTGTTTTTCAGCAGAAATAAACACGTTTTGGCAACTTTGGTCACCCCCATGTAACTTATAGGGCAGGAACAGCACAATTTTCAAAACGTGTTTTTCAGCCCGAAATAAACGCTTTTTCTCAGCCCTTGGAATCGCAGTGTAACTGCCTGGCTCAGAAGAGCCCACTGAATCAGCCCTTAACCCCAGTGATCAGAAATTGTCAATACGTGTTTTTCAGCAGAAATAAACACGTTTTGGCAACTTTGGTCACCCCCATGTAAGTTAAAGGGCAGGAACAGCACAGTTTTCAAAACGTGTTTTTCAGCCCGAAATAAACGCTTTTTCTCAGCCCTTGGAATCGCAGTGTAACTGCCTGGCTCAGAAGAGCACACTGAGTCAGCCCTTAACCCCAGTGTGCAGAAATTGTCAAAACGTGTTTTTCAGCAGAAATAAACACGTTTCGGCAACTTGGGTCACCCCCTGTAAGTTATACGGCAGGAACAGCACAGTTTTCAAAACGTGTTTTTCAGCCTGAAATAAACGCGTTTTCTCAGCCTTTGGAATCGCAGTGTAACTGCCTGGCTCAGAAGAGCACACTGAGTCAGCCCTTAACCCCAGTGATCAGAAATTGTCAAAACGTGTTTTTCAGCAGAAATAAACACGTTTTGGCAACTTTGGTCACCCCCATGTAAGTTATAGGGCAGGAACAGCACAGTTTTCAAAACGTGTTTTTCACCCGAAATAAAAGCTTTTTCTCAGCCCTTGGAATCGCAGTGTAACTGCCTGGCTCAGAAGAGCACACTGAATCAGCCCTTAACCCCAGTGATCAGAAATTGTCAAAACGTGTTTTTCAGCAGAAATAAAAACGTTTTGGCAACTTTGGTCACCCCCATGTAACTTATAGGGCAGGAACAGCACAGTTTTCAAAACGTGTTTTTAAGCCCAAAATAAACGCGTTTTCTCAGCCCTTAGAATCGCAGTGTAACTGCCTTTCTCAGAAGAGCACACTGAGTCAGCCCTTAACCCCAGTGTGCAGAAATTGTCAAAACGTGTTTTTCAGCAGAAATAAACAGGTTTTGGCAACTTTGGTCACCCCCATGTAAGTTATAGGGCAGGAACAGCACAGTTTTCAAAACGTGTTTTTCACCCGAAATAAAAGCTTTTTCTCAGCCCTTGGAATCGCAGTGTAACTGCCTGGCTCAGAAGAGCCCACCGAATCAGCCCTTAACCCCAGTGATCAGAAATTGTCAAAACGTGTTTTTCAGCAGAAATAAACACGTTTTGGCAACTTTGGTCACCCCCATGTAACTTATAGGGCAGGAACAGCACAGTTTTCAAAACGTGTTTTTCAGCCCGACATAAACGCTTTTTCTCACCCCTTAGAATCGCAGTGTAACTGCCTGGCTCAGAAGAGCACACTGAGTCAGCCCTTAACCCCAGTGTGCAGAAATTGTCAAAACGTGTTTTTCAGCAGAAATAAACACGTTTTGGCAACTTTGGTCACCCCCATGTAACTTATAGGGCAGGAACAGCACAATTTTCAAAACGTGTTTTTCAGCCCGAAATAAACGCTTTTTCTCAGCCCTTGGAATCGCAGTGTAACTGCCTGGCTCAGAAGAGCCCACTGAATCAGCCCTTAACCCCAGTGATCAGAAATTGTCAATACGTGTTTTTCAGCAGAAATAAACACGTTTTGGCAACTTTGGTCACCCCCATGTAAGTTATAGGGCAGGAACAGCACAGTTTTCAAAACGTGTTTTTCAGCCCGAAATAAACGCTTTTTCTCAGCCCTTGGAATCGCAGTGTAACTGCCTGGCTCAGAAGAGCACACTGAGTCAGCCCTTAACCCCAGTGTGCAAAAATTGTCAAAACGTGTTTTTCAGCAGAAATAAACACGTTTTGGCAACTTTGGTCACCCCCATGTAAGTTATAGGGCAGGAACAGCACAGTTTTCAAAACGTGTTTTTCAGCCCGAAATAAACGCTTTTTCTCAGCTTTTGGAATCGCAGTGTAACTGCCTGGCTCAGAAGAGCACACTGAGTCAGCCCTTAACCCCAGTGATCAGAAATTGTCAAAACGTGTTTTTCAGCAGAAATAAACACGTTTTGGCAACTTTGGTCACCCCCATGTAACTTATAGGGCAGGAACAGCACAGTTTTCAAAATTTGTTTTTCAGCCCGAAATAAACGCGTTTTCTCAGCCCTTAGAATCGCAGTGTAACTGCCTGGCTCAGAAGAGCACACTGAATCAGCCCTTAACCTGCCTGGCTCAGAACAGCACACTGAGTCAGCCCTTAACCTCAGTGAGCTGAAATTGTCAAAACGTGTTTTTCAGCAGAAATAAACACGTTTTGGCAAGTTTGGTCACCCCCATGTAACTTATAGGGCAGGAACAGCACAGTTTTCAAAACGTGTTTTTCAGCCCGAAATAAACGCTTTTTCTCAGCCCTTGGAATCGCAATGTATCTTCCTGGCTCAGAAGAGCACACTGAGTCAGCCCTTAACCCCAGTGTGCAGAAATTGTCAAAACGTGTTTTTCAGCAGAAATAAACACGTTTTGGCAACTTTGGTCACCACCATGTAACTTATAGGGCAGGAACAGCACAGTTTTCAAAACGTGTTTTTCAGCCCGACATAAACGCTTTTTCTCAGCCCTTGGAATCGCAGTGTAACTGCCTGGCTCAGAAGAGCACATTGAGTCAGCCCTTAACCCCAGTGTGCAGAAATTGTCAAAACGTGTTTTTCAGCAGAAATAAACACGTTTCGGCAACTTGGGTCACCCCCTGTAAGTTATACGGCAGGAACAGCACAGTTTTCAAAACGTGTTTTTCAGCCTGAAATAAAAGCGTTTTCTCAGCCTTTGGAATCGCAGTGTAACTGCCTGGCTCAGAAGAGCACACTGAGTCAGCCCGTAACCCCAGTGATCAGAAATTGTCAAAACGTGTTTTTCAGCAGAAATAAACACGTTTTGGCAACTTTGGTCACCCCCATGTAACTTATAGGGCAGGAACAGCACAGTTTTCAAAACGTGTTTTACAGCCCGAAATAAACGCGTTTTCTCAGCCCTTAGAATCACAGTGTAACTGCCTTTCTCAGAAGAGCACACTGAGTCAGCCCTTAACCCCAGTGTGCAGAAATTGTCAAAACGTGTTTTTCAGCAGAAATAAACAGGTTTTGGCAACTTTGGTCACCCCCATGTAAGTCATAGGGCCGGAACAGCACAGTTTTCAAAACGTGTTTTTCAGCCCGAAATAAACGCTTTTTCTCAGCCCTTAGAATCGCAGTGTAACTGCCTGGCTCAGAAGAGCACACTGAGACAGCCCTTAACCCCAGTGTGCAGAAATTGTCAAAACGTGTTTTTCAGCAGAAATAAACACGTTTTGGCAACTTTGGTCACCCCCATGTAACTTATAGGGCAGGAATAGCACAGTTTTCAAAACGTGTTTTTCAGCCCGAAATAAACGCTTTTTCTCAGCCCTTGGAATCGCAATGTAACTGCCTGGCTCAGAAGAGCCCACTGAATCAGCCCTTAACCCCAGTGATCAGAAATTGTCAATACGTGTTTTTCAGCAGAAATAAACACGTTTTGGCAACTTTGGTCACCCCCATGTAAGTTAAAGGGCAGGAACAGCACAGTTTTCAAAACGTGTTTTTCAGACCAAAATAAACGCTTTTTCTCAGCCCTTGGAATCGCAGTGTAACTGCCTGGCTCAGAAGAGCACACTGAATCAGCCCTTAACCCCAGTGATCAGAAATTGTCAAAACGTGTTTTTCAGTAGAAATAAACACGTTTTGGCAACTTTGGTCACCCCCATGTAAGTTATAGGGCAGGAACAGCACAGTTTTCAAAACGTGTTTTTCAGCCCGAAATAAACGCTTTTTCTCAGCCCTTGGAATCGCAGTGTAACTGCCTGGCTCAGAAGAGCACACTGAGTCAGCCCTTAACCCCAGTGTGCAAAAATTGTCAAAACGTGTTTTTCAGCAGAAATAAACACGTTTTGGCAACTTTGGTCACCCCCATGTAAGTTATAGGGCAGGAACAGCACAGTTTTCAAAACGTGTTTTTCAGCCCGAAATAAACGCTTTTTCTCAGCCCTTGGAATCGCAGTGTAACTGCCTGGCTCAGAAGAGCACACTGAGTCAGCCCTTAACCCCAGTGATCAGAAATTGTCAAAACGTGTTTTTCAGCAGAAATAAACACGTTTTGGCAACTTTGGTCACCCCCATTTAACTTATAGGGCAGGAACAGCACAGTTTTCAAAACGTTTTTTTCAGCCCGAAATAAACGCGTTTTCTCAGCCCTTAGAATCGCAGTGTAACTGCCTGGCTCAGAAGAGCACACTGAGTCAGCCCTTAACCCCAGTGTGCAGAAATTGTCAAAACGAGTTTTTCAGCAGAAATAAACACGTTTTGGCAACTTTGGTCACCCCCATTTAAGTTATAGGGCAGGAACAGCACAGTTTTCAAAACGTGTTTTTCAGCCCGAAATAAACGCTTTTTCTCAGCCCTTGGAATCGCAATGTATCTTCCTGGCTCAGAAGTGCACACTGAGTCAGCCCTTAACCCCAGTGTGCAGAAATTGTCAAAACATGTTTTTCAGCAGAAATAAACACGTTTTGGCAACTTTGGTCACCACCATGTAACTTATAGGGCAGGAACAGCACAGTTTTCAAAACGTGTTTTTCAGCCCGACATAAACGCTTTTTCTCAGCCCTTGGAATCGCAGTGTAACTGCCTGGCTCAGAAGAGCACACTGAGTCAGCCCTTAACCCCAGTGTGCAGAAATTGTCAAAACGTGTTTTTCAGCAGAAATAAACACGTTTCGGCAACTTGGGTCACCCCCTGTAAGTTATACGGCAGGAACAGCACAGTTTTCAAAACGTGTTTTTCAGCCTGAAATAAACGCGTTTTCTCAGCCTTTGGAATCGCAGTGTAACTGCCTGGCTCAGAAGAGCACACTGAGTCAGCCCTTAACCCCAGTGATCAGAAATTGTCAAAACGTGTTTTTCAGCAGAAATAAACACGTTTTGGCAACTTTGGTCACCCCCATGTAAGTTATAGGGCAGGAACAGCACAGTTTTCAAAACGTGTTTTTCAGACGGAAATAAACGCTTTTTCTCAGCCCTTGGAATCGCAGTGTAACTGCCTGGCTCAGAAGAGCACACTGAGTCAGCCCTTAACCCCAGTGATCAGAAATTGTCAAAACGTGTTTTTCAGCAGAAATAAACACGTTTTGGCAACTTTGGTCACCCCCATGTAACTTATAGGGCAGGAACAGCAAACTTTTCAAAACGTGTTTTTCAGCCCGAAATAAACGCTTTTTCTCAGCCCTTAGAATCGCAGTGTAACTGCCTGGCTCAGAAGAGCACACTGAGTCAGCCCTTAACCCCAGTGTGCAGAAATTGTCAAAACGTGTTTTTCAGCAGAAATAAACACGTTTTGGCAACTTTGGTCACCCCCATGTAACTTATAGGGCAGGAACAGCACACTTTTCAAAACGTGTTTTTCAGCCCGAAATAAACGCTTTTTCTCAACCCTTAGAATCGCAGTGTAACTGCCTGGCTCAGAAGAGCACACTGAGTCAGCCCTTAACCCCAGTGTGCAGAAATTGTCAAAACGTGTTTTTCAGCAGAAATAAACACGTTTTGGCAACTTTGGTCACCCCCATGTAACTTATAGGGCAGGAACAGCACAGTTTTCAAAACGTGTTTTTCAGCCCGAAATAAACGCTTTTTCTCAGCCCTTGGAATCGCAGTGTAACTGCCTGGCTCAGAAGAGCACACTGAATCAGCCGTTAACCCCAGTGATATGAAATTGTCAAAACGTGTTTTTCAGCAGAAATAAACACGTTTTGGCAACTTTGGTCACCCCCATGTAAGTTATAGGGCTGGAACAGCACAGTTTTCAAAACGTGTTTTTCAGACCGAAATAAACGCTTTTTCTCAGCCCTTGGAATCGCAGTGTAACTGCCTGGCTCAGAAGAGTACACTGAGTCAGCCCTTAACCCCAGTGATCAGAAATTGTCAAAACGTGTTTTTCAGCAGAAATAAACACGTTTTGGCAACTTTGGTCACCCCCATTTAACTTATAGGGCAGGAACAGCACAGTTTTCAAAACGTTTTTTTCAGCTCGAAATAAACGCGTTTTCTCAGCCCTTAGAATCGCAGTGTAACTGCCTGGCTCAGAAGAGCACACTGAGTCAGCCCTTAACCCCAGTGTGCAGAAATTGTCAAAACGAGTTTTTCAGCAGAAATAAACACGTTTTGGCAACTTTGGTCACCCCCATTTAAGTTATAGGGCAGGAACAGCACAGTTTTCAAAACGTGTTTTTCAGCCCGAAATAAACGCTTTTTCTCAGCCCTTGGAATCGCAATGTATCTTCCTGGCTCAGAAGAGCACACTGAGTCAGCCCTTAACCCCAGTGTGCAGAAATTGTCAAAACATGTTTTTCAGCAGAAATAAACACGTTTTGGCAACTTTGGTCACCACCATGTAACTTATAGGGCAGGAACAGCACAGTTTTCAAAACGTGTTTTTCAGCCCGACATAAACGCTTTTTCTCAGCCCTTGGAATCGCAGTGTAACTGCCTGGCTCAGAAGAGCACACTGAGTCAGCCCTTAACCCCAGTGTGCAGAAATTGTCAAAACGTGTTTTTCAGCAGAAATAAACACGTTTCGGCAACTTGGGTCACCCCCTGTAAGTTATACGGCAGGAACAGCACAGTTTTCAAAACGTGTTTTTCAGCCTGAAATAAACGCGTTTTCTCAGCCTTTGGAATCGCAGTGTAACTGCCTGGCTCAGAAGAGCACACTGAGTCAGCCCTTAACCCCAGTGATCAGAAATTGTCAAAACGTGTTTTTCAGCAGAAATAAACACGTTTTGGCAACTTTGGTCACCCCCATGTAAGTTATAGGGCAGGAACAGCACAGTTTTCAAAACGTGTTTTTCACCCGAAATAAAAGCTTTTTCTCAGCCCTTGGAATCGCAGTGTAACTGCCTGGCTCAGAAGAGCACACTGAATCAGCCCTTAACCCCAGTGATCAGAAATTGTCAAAACGTGTTTTTCAGCAGAAATAAAAACGTTTTGGCAACTTTGGTCACCCCCATGTAACTTATAGGGCAGGAACAGCACAGTTTTCAAAACGTGTTTTTAAGCCCGAAATAAACGCGTTTTCTCAGCCCTTAGAATCGCAGTGTAACTGCCTTTCTCAGAAGAGCACACTGAGTCAGCCCTTAACCCCAGTGTGCAGAAATTGTCAAAACGTGTTTTTCAGCAGAAATAAACAGGTTTTGGCAACTTTGGTCACCCCCATGTAAGTTATAGGGCAGGAACAGCACAGTTTTCAAAACGTGTTTTTCACCCGAAATAAAAGCTTTTTCTCAGCCCTTGGAATCGCAGTGTAACTGCCTGGCTCAGAAGAGCCCACCGAATCAGCCCTTAACCCCAGTGATCAGAAATTGTCAAAACGTGTTTTTCAGCAGAAATAAACACGTTTTGGCAACTTTGGTCACCCCCATGTAACTTATAGGGCAGGAACAGCACACTTTTCAAAACGTGTTTTTCAGCCCGACATAAACGCTTTTTCTCACCCCTTAGAATCGCAGTGTAACTGCCTGGCTCAGAAGAGCACACTGAGTCAGCCCTTAACCCCAGTGTGCAGAAATTGTCAAAACGTGTTTTTCAGCAGAAATAAACACGTTTTGGCAACTTTGGTCACCCCCATGTAACTTATAGGGCAGGAACAGCACAATTTTCAAAACGTGTTTTTCAGCCCGAAATAAACGCTTTTTTCTCAGCCCTTGGAATCGCAGTGTAACTGCCTGGCTCAGAAGAGCCCACTGAATCAGCCCTTAACCCCAGTGATCAGAAATATTCAATACGTGTTTTTCAGCAGAAATAAACACGTTTTGGCAACTTTGGTCACCCCCATGTAAGTTAAAGGGCAGGAACAGCACAGTTTTCAAAACGTGTTTTTCAGCCCGAAATAAACGCTTTTTCTCAGCCCTTGGAATCGCAGTGTAACTGCCTGGCTCAGAAGAGCACACTGAGTCAGCCCTTAACCCCAGTGTGCAGAAATTGTCAAAACGTGTTTTTCAGCAGAAATAAACACGTTTTGGCAACTTTGGTCACCCCCATGTAACTTATAGGGCAGGAACAGCACAGTTTTCAAAACGTGTTTTTCAGCCCGGAATAAACGCTTTTTCTCAGCCCTTGGAATCGCAGTGTAACTGCCTGGCTCAGAAGAGCACACTGAGTCAGCCCTTAACCCCAGTGTGCAGAAATTGTCAAAACGAGTTTTTCAGCAGAAATAAACACGTTTTGGCAACTTTGGTCACCCCCATTTAAGTTATAGGGCAGGAACAGCACAGTTTTCAAAACGTGTTTTTCAGCCCGAAATAAACGCGTTTTCTCAGCCCTTGGAATCGCAGTGTAACTGCCTGCCTCAGAAGAGCCCACCGAATCAGCCCTTAACCCCAGTGATCAGAAATTGTCAAAACGTGTTTTTCAGCAGAAATAAACACGTTTTGGCAACTTTGGTCACCCCCATGTAACTTATAGGGCAGGAACAGCACACTTTTCAAAACGTGTTTTTCAGCCCGAAATAAACGCTTTTTCTCAACCCTTAGAATCGCAGTGTAACTGCCTGGCTCAGAAGAGCACACTGAGTCAGCCCTTAACCCCAGTGTGCAGAAATTGTCAAAACGTGTTTTTCAGCAGAAATAAACACGTTTTGGCAACTTTGGTCACCCCCATGTAACTTATAGGGCAGGAACAGCACAGTTTTCAAAACGTGTTTTTCAGCCCGAAATAAACGCTTTTTCTCAGCCCTTGGAATCGCAGTGTAACTGCCTGGCTCAGAAGAGCACACTGAATCAGCCGTTAACCCCAGTGATATGAAATTGTCAAAACGTGTTTTTCAGCAGAAATAAACACGTTTTGGCAACTTTGGTCACCCCCATGTAAGTTATAGGGCTGGAACAGCACAGTTTTCAAAACGTGTTTTTCAGACCGAAATAAACGCTTTTTCTCAGCCCTTGGAATCGCAGTGTAACTGCCTGGCTCAGAAGAGTACACTGAGTCAGCCCTTAACCCCAGTGATCAGAAATTGTCAAAACGTGTTTTTCAGCAGAAATAAACACGTTTTGGCAACTTTGGTCACCCCCATTTAACTTATAGGGCAGGAACAGCACAGTTTTCAAAACGTTTTTTTCAGCCCGAAATAAACGCGTTTTCTCAGCCCTTAGAATCGCAGTGTAACTGCCTGGCTCAGAAGAGCACACTGAGTCAGCCCTTAACCCCAGTGTGCAGAAATTGTCAAAACGAGTTTTTCAGCAGAAATAAACACGTTTTGGCAACTTTGGTCACCCCCATTTAAGTTATAGGGCAGGAACAGCACAGTTTTCAAAACGTGTTTTTCAGCCCGAAATAAACGCTTTTTCTCAGCCCTTGGAATCGCAATGTATCTTCCTGGCTCAGAAGAGCACACTGAGTCAGCCCTTAACCCCAGTGTGCAGAAATTGTCAAAACATGTTTTTCAGCAGAAATAAACACGTTTTGGCAACTTTGGTCACCACCATGTAACTTATAGGGCAGGAACAGCACAGTTTTCAAAACGTGTTTTTCAGCCCGACATAAACGCTTTTTCTCAGCCCTTGGAATCGCAGTGTAACTGCCTGGCTCAGAAGAGCACACTGAGTCAGCCCTTAACCCCAGTGTGCAGAAATTGTCAAAACGTGTTTTTCAGCAGAAATAAACACGTTTCGGCAACTTGGGTCACCCCCTGTAAGTTATACGGCAGGAACAGCACAGTTTTCAAAACGTGTTTTTCAGCCTGAAATAAACGCGTTTTCTCAGCCTTTGGAATCGCAGTGTAACTGCCTGGCTCAGAAGAGCACACTGAGTCAGCCCTTAACCCCAGTGATCAGAAATTGTCAAAACGTGTTTTTCAGCAGAAATAAACACGTTTTGGCAACTTTGGTCACCCCCATGTAAGTTATAGGGCAGGAACAGCACAGTTTTCAAAACGTGTTTTTCACCCGAAATAAAAGCTTTTTCTCAGCCCTTGGAATCGCAGTGTAACTGCCTGGCTCAGAAGAGCACACTGAATCAGCCCATAACCCCAGTGATCAGAAATTGTCAAAACGTGTTTTTCAGCAGAAATAAAAACGTTTTGGCAACTTTGGTCACCCCCATGTAACTTATAGGGCAGGAACAGCACAGTTTTCAAAACGTGTTTTTAAGCCCGAAATAAACGCGTTTTCTCACCCCTTAGAATCGCAGTGTAACTGCCTGGCTCAGAAGAGCACACTGAGTCAGCCCTTAACCCCAGTGTGCAGAAATTGTCAAAACGTGTTTTTCAGCAGAAATAAACACGTTTTGGCAACTTTGGTCACCCCCATGTAACTTATAGGGCAGGAACAGCACAATTTTCAAAACGTGTTTTTCAGCCCGAAATAAACGCTTTTTCTCAGCCCTTGGAATCGCAGTGTAACTGCCTGGCTCAGAAGAGCCCACTGAATCAGCCCTTAACCCCAGTGATCAGAAATATTCAATACGTGTTTTTCAGCAGAAATAAACACGTTTTGGCAACTTTGGTCACCCCCATGTAAGTTAAAGGGCAGGAACAGCACAGTTTTCAAAACGTGTTTTTCAGACCGAAATAAACGCTTTTTCTCAGCCCTTGGAATCGCAGTGTAACTGCCTGGCTCAGAAGAGCACACTGAGTCAGCCCTTAACCCCAGTGATCAGAAATTGTCAAAACGTGTTTTTCAGCAGAAATAAACACGTTTTGGCAACTTTGGTCACCCCCATGTAAGTTATAGGGCAGGAACAGCACAGTTTTCAAAACGTGTTTTTCAGCCCGAAATAAACGCTTTTTCTCAGCCCTTGGAATCGCAGTGTAACTGCCTGGCTCAGAAGAGCACACTGAGTCAGCCCTTAACCCCAGTGTGCAAAAATTGTCAAAACGTGTTTTTCAGCAGAAATAAACACGTTTTGGCAACTTTGGTCGCCCCCATGTAAGTTATAGGGCAGGAACAGCACAGTTTTCAAAACGTGTTTTTCAGCCCGAAATAAACGCTTTTTCTCAGCTTTTGGAATCGCAGTGTAACTGCCTGGCTCAGAAGAGCACACTGAGTCAGCCCTTAACCCCAGTGATCAGAAATTGTCAAAACGTGTTTTTCAGCAGAAATAAACACGTTTTGGCAACTTTGGTCACCCCCATGTAACTTATAGGGCAGGAACAGCACAGTTTTCAAAATTTGTTTTTCAGCCCGAAATAAACGCGTTTTCTCAGCCCTTAGAATCGCAGTGTAACTGCCTGGCTCAGAAGAGCACACTGAATCAGCCCTTAACCTGCCTGGCTCAGAACAGCACACTGAGTCAGCCAACCTCAGTGATCTGAAATTGTCAAAACGTGTTTTTCAGCAGAAATAAACACGTTTTGGCAAGTTTGGTCACCCCCATGTAACTTATAGGGCAGGAACAGCACAGTTTTCAAAACGTGTTTTTCAGCCCGAAATAAACGCTTTTTCTCAGCCCTTGGAATCGCAATGTATCTTCCTGGCTCAGAAGAGCACACTGAGTCAGCCCTTAACCCCAGTGTGCAGAAATTGTCAAAACGTGTTTTTCAGCAGAAATAAACACGTTTTGGCAACTTTGGTCACCACCATGTAACTTATAGGGCAGGAACAGCACAGTTTTCAAAACGTGTTTTTCAGCCCGACATAAACGCTTTTTCTCAGCCCTTGGAATCGCAGTGTAACTGCCTGGCTCAGAAGAGCACATTGAGTCAGCCCTTAACCCCAGTGTGCAGAAATTGTCAAAACGTGTTTTTCAGCAGAAATAAACACGTTTCGGCAACTTGGGTCACCCCCTGTAAGTTATACGGCAGGAACAGCACAGTTTTCAAAACGTGTTTTTCAGCCTGAAATAAAAGCGTTTTCTCAGCCTTTGGAATCGCAGTGTAACTGCCTGGCTCAGAAGAGCACACTGAGTCAGCCCGTAACCCCAGTGATCAGAAATTGTCAAAACGTGTTTTTCAGCAGAAATAAACACGTTTTGGCAACTTTGGTCACCCCCATGTAACTTATAGGGCAGGAACAGCACAGTTTTCAAAACGTGTTTTTCAGCCCGAAATAAACGTGTTTTCTCAGCCCTTAGAATCACAGTGTAACTGCCTTTCTCAGAAGAGCACACTGAGTCAGCCCTTAACCCCAGTGTGCAGAAATTGTCAAAACGTGTTTTTCAGCAGAAATAAACAGGTTTTGGCAACTTTGGTCACCCCCATGTAAGTTATAGGGCCGGAACAGCACAGTTTTCAAAACGTGTTTTTCACCCGAAATAAAAGCTTTTTCTCAGCCCTTGGAATCGCAGTGTAACTGCCTGGCTCAGAAGAGCCCACCGAATCAGCCCTTAACCCCAGTGATCAGAAATTGTCAAAACGTGTTTTTCAGCAGAAATAAACACGTTTTGGCAACTTTGGTCACCCCCATGTAACTTATAGGGCAGGAACAGCACACTTTTCAAAACGTGTTTTTCAGCCCGACATAAACGCTTTTTCTCACCCCTTAGAATCGCAGTGTAACTGCCTGGCTCAGAAGAGCACACTGAGTCAGCCCTTAACCCCAGTGTGCAGAAATTGTCAAAACGTGTTTTTCAGCAGAAATAAACACGTTTTGGCAACTTTGGTCACCCCCATGTAACTTATAGGGCAGGAATAGCACAGTTTTCAAAACGTGTTTTTCAGCCCGAAATAAACGCTTTTTCTCAGCCCTTGGAATCGCAGTGTAACTGCCTGGCTCAGAAGAGCCCACTGAATCAGCCCTTAACCCCAGTGATCAGAAATTGTCAATACGTGTTTTTCAGCAGAAATAAACACGTTTTGGCAACTTTGGTCACCCCCATGTAAGTTAAAGGGCAGGAACAGCACAGTTTTCAAAACGTGTTTTTCAGACCAAAATAAACGCTTTTTCTCAGCCCTTGGAATCGCAGTGTAACTGCCTGGCTCAGAAGAGCACACTGAATCAGCCCTTAACCCCAGTGATCAGAAATTGTCAAAACGTGTTTTTCAGCAGAAATAAACACGTTTTGGCAACTTTGGTCACCCCCATGTAAGTTATAGGGCAGGAACAGCACAGTTTTCAAAACGTGTTTTTCAGCCCGAAATAAACGCTTTTTCTCAGCCCTTGGAATCGCAGTGTAACTGCCTGGCTCAGAAGAGCACACTGAGTCAGCCCTTAACCCCAGTGTGCAAAAATTGTCAAAACGTGTTTTTCAGCAGAAATAAACACGTTTTGGCAACTTTGGTCACCCCCATGTAAGTTATAGGGCAGGAACAGCACAGTTTTCAAAACGTGTTTTTCAGCCCGAAATAAACGCTTTTTCTCAGCCCTTGGAATCGCAGTGTAACTGCCTGGCTCAGAAGAGCACACTGAGTCAGCCCTTAACCCCAGTGATCAGAAATTGTCAAAACGTGTTTTTCAGCAGAAATAAACACGTTTTGGCAACTTTGGTCACCCCCATGTAAGTTATAGGGCAGGAACAGCACAGTTTTCAAAACGTGTTTTTCAGACGGAAATAAACGCTTTTTCTCAGCCCTTGGAATCGCAGTGTAACTGCCTGGCTCAGAAGAGCACACTGAGTCAGCCCTTAACCCCAGTGATCAGAAATTGTCAAAACGTGTTTTTCAGCAGAAATAAACACGTTTTGGCAACTTTGGTCACCCCCATGTAACTTATAGGGCAGGAACAGCAAACTTTTCAAAACGTGTTTTTCAGCCCGAAATAAACGCTTTTTCTCAGCCCTTAGAATCGCAGTGTAACTGCCTGGCTCAGAAGAGCACACTGAGTCAGCCCTTAACCCCAGTGTGCAGAAATTGTCAAAACGTGTTTTTCAGCAGAAATAAACACGTTTTGGCAACTTTGGTCACCCCCATGTAACTTATAGGGCAGGAACAGCACAGTTTTCAAAACGTGTTTTTCAGCCCGGAATAAACGCTTTTTCTCAGCCCTTGGAATCGCAGTGTAACTGCCTGGCTCAGAAGAGCACACTGAGTCAGCCCTTAACCCCAGTGTGCAGAAATTGTCAAAACGAGTTTTTCAGCAGAAATAAACACGTTTTGGCAACTTTGGTCACCCCCATTTAAGTTATAGGGCAGGAACAGCACAGTTTTCAAAACGTGTTTTTCAGCCCGAAATAAACGCGTTTTCTCAGCCCTTGGAATCGCAGTGTAACTGCCTGCCTCAGAAGAGCCCACCGAATCAGCCCTTAACCCCAGTGATCAGAAATTGTCAAAACGTGTTTTTCAGCAGAAATAAACACGTTTTGGCAACTTTGGTCACCCCCATGTAACTTATAGGGCAGGAACAGCACACTTTTCAAAACGTGTTTTTCAGCCCGAAATAAACGCTTTTTCTCAACCCTTAGAATCGCAGTGTAACTGCCTGGCTCAGAAGAGCACACTGAGTCAGCCCTTAACCCCAGTGTGCAGAAATTGTCAAAACGTGTTTTTCAGCAGAAATAAACACGTTTTGGCAACTTTGGTCACCCCCATGTAACTTATAGGGCAGGAACAGCACAGTTTTCAAAACGTGTTTTTCAGCCCGGAATAAACGCTTTTTCTCAGCCCTTGGAATCGCAATGTATCTTCCTGGCTCAGAAGAGCACACTGAGTCAGCCCTTAACCCCAGTGTGCAGAAATTGTCAAAACATGTTTTTCAGCAGAAATAAACACGTTTTGGCAACTTTGGTCACCACCATGTAACTTATAGGGCAGGAACAGCACAGTTTTCAAAACGTGTTTTTCAGCCCGACATAAACGCTTTTTCTCAGCCCTTGGAATCGCAGTGTAACTGCCTGGCTCAGAAGAGCACACTGAGTCAGCCCTTAACCCCAGTGTGCAGAAATTGTCAAAACGTGTTTTTCAGCAGAAATAAACACGTTTCGGCAACTTGGGTCACCCCCTGTAAGTTATACGGCAGGAACAGCACAGTTTTCAAAACGTGTTTTTCAGCCTGAAATAAACGCGTTTTCTCAGCCTTTGGAATCGCAGTGTAACTGCCTGGCTCAGAAGAGCACACTGAGTCAGCCCTTAACCCCAGTGATCAGAAATTGTCAAAACGTGTTTTTCAGCAGAAATAAACACGTTTTGGCAACTTTGGTCACCCCCATGTAAGTTATAGGGCAGGAACAGCACAGTTTTCAAAACGTGTTTTTCACCCGAAATAAAAGCTTTTTCTCAGCCCTTGGAATCGCAGTGTAACTGCCTGGCTCAGAAGAGCACACTGAATCAGCCCTTAACCCCAGTGATCAGAAATTGTCAAAACGTGTTTTTCAGCAGAAATAAAAACGTTTTGGCAACTTTGGTCACCCCCATGTAACTTATAGGGCAGGAACAGCACAGTTTTCAAAACGTGTTTTTAAGCCCGAAATAAACGCGTTTTCTCAGCCCTTAGAATCGCAGTGTAACTGCCTTTCTCAGAAGAGCACACTGAGTCAGCCCTTAACCCCAGTGTGCAGAAATTGTCAAAACGTGTTTTTCAGCAGAAATAAACAGGTTTTGGCAACTTTGGTCACCCCCATGTAAGTTATAGGGCAGGAACAGCACAGTTTTCAAAACGTGTTTTTCACCCGAAATAAAAGCTTTTTCTCAGACCTTGGAATCGCAGTGTAACTGCCTGGCTCAGAAGAGCCCACCGAATCAGCCCTTAACCCCAGTGATCAGAAATTGTCAAAACGTGTTTTTCAGCAGAAATAAACACGTTTTGGCAACTTTGGTCACCCCCATGTAACTTATAGGGCAGGAACAGCACACTTTTCAAAACGTGTTTTTCAGCCCGACATAAACGCTTTTTCTCACCCCTTAGAATCGCAGTGTAACTGCCTGGCTCAGAAGAGCACACTGAGTCAGCCCTTAACCCCAGTGTGCAGAAATTGTCAAAACGTGTTTTTCAGCAGAAATAAACACGTTTTGGCAACTTTGGTCACCCCCATGTAACTTATAGGGCAGGAACAGCACAATTTTCAAAACGTGTTTTTCAGCCCGAAATAAACGCTTTTTCTCAGCCCTTGGAATCGCAGTGTAACTGCCTGGCTCAGAAGAGCCCACTGAATCAGCCCTTAACCCCAGTGATCAGAAATATTCAATACGTGTTTTTCAGCAGAAATAAACACGTTTTGGCAACTTTGGTCACCCCCATGTAAGTTAAAGGGCAGGAACAGCACAGTTTTCAAAACGTGTTTTTCAGACCGAAATAAACGCTTTTTCTCAGCCCTTGGAATCGCAGTGTAACTGCCTGGCTCAGAAGAGCACACTGAATCAGCCCTTAACCCCAGTGATCAGAAATTGTCAAAACGTGTTTTTCAGCAGAAATAAACACGTTTTGGCAACTTTGGTCACCCCCATGTAAGTTATAGGGCAGGAACAGCACAGTTTTCAAAACGTGTTTTTCAGCCCGAAATAAACGCTTTTTCTCAGCCCTTGGAATCGCAGTGTAACTGCCTGGCTCAGAAGAGCACACTGAGTCAGCCCTTAACCCCAGTGTGCAAAAATTGTCAAAACGTGTTTTTCAGCAGAAATAAACACGTTTTGGCAACTTTGGTCACCCCCATGTAAGTTATAGGGCAGGAACAGCACAGTTTTCAAAACGTGTTTTTCAGCCCGAAATAAACGCTTTTTCTCAGCTTTTGGAATCGCAGTGTAACTGCCTGGCTCAGAAGAGCACACTGAGTCAGCCCTTAACCCCAGTGATCAGAAATTGTCAAAACGTGTTTTTCAGCAGAAATAAACACGTTTTGGCAACTTTGGTCACCCCCATGTAACTTATAGGGCAGGAACAGCACAGTTTTCAAAATTTGTTTTTCAGCCCGAAATAAACGCGTTTTCTCAGCCCTTACAATCGCAGTGTAACTGCCTGGCTCAGAAGAGCACACTGAATCAGCCCTTAACCTGCCTGGCTCAGAACAGCACACTGAGTCAGCCCTTAACCTCAGTGATCTGAAATTGTCAAAACGTGTTTTTCAGCAGAAATAAACACGTTTTGGCAAGTTTGGTCACCCCCATGTAACTTATAGGGCAGGAACAGCACAGTTTTCAAAACGTGTTTTTCAGCCCGAAATAAACGCTTTTTCTCAGCCCTTGGAATCGCAATGTATCTTCCTGGCTCAGAAGAGCACACTGAGTCAGCCCTTAACCCCAGTGTGCAGAAATTGTCAAAACGTGTTTTTCAGCAGAAATAAACACGTTTTGGCAACTTTGGTCACCACCATGTAACTTATAGGGCAGGAACAGCACAGTTTTCAAAACGTGTTTTTCAGCCCGACATAAACGCTTTTTCTCAGCCCTTGGAATCGCAGTGTAACTGCCTGGCTCAGAAGAGCACATTGAGTCAGCCCTTAACCCCAGTGTGCAGAAATTGTCAAAACGTGTTTTTCAGCAGAAATAAACACGTTTCGGCAACTTGGGTCACCCCCTGTAAGTTATACGGCAGGAACAGCACAGTTTTCAAAACGTGTTTTTCAGCCTGAAATAAAAGCGTTTTCTCAGCCTTTGGAATCGCAGTGTAACTGCCTGGCTCAGAAGAGCACACTGAGTCAGCCCGTAACCCCAGTGATCAGAAATTGTCAAAACGTGTTTTTCAGCAGAAATAAACACGTTTTGGCAACTTTGGTCACCCCCATGTAACTTATAGGGCAGGAACAGCACAGTTTTCAAAACGTGTTTTTCAGCCCGAAATAAACGTGTTTTCTCAGCCCTTAGAATCACAGTGTAACTGCCTTTCTCAGAAGAGCACACTGAGTCAGCCCTTAACCCCAGTGTGCAGAAATTGTCAAAACGTGTTTTTCAGCAGAAATAAACAGGTTTTGGCAACTTTGGTCACCCCCATGTAAATTATAGGGCCGGAACAGCACAGTTTTCAAAACGTGTTTTTCACCCGAAATAAAAGCTTTTTCTCAGCCCTTGGAATCGGAGTGTAACTGCCTGGCTCAGAAGAGCCCACCGAATCAGCCCTTAACCCCAGTGATCAGAAATTGTCAAAACGTGTTTTTCAGCAGAAATAAACACGTTTTGGCAACTTTGGTCACCCCCATGTAACTTATAGGGCAGGAACAGCACACTTTTCAAAACGTGTTTTTCAGCCCGACATAAACGCTTTTTCTCACCCCTTAGAATCGCAGTGTAACTGCCTGGCTCAGAAGAGCACACTGAGTCAGCCCTTAACCCCAGTGTGCAGAAATTGTCAAAACGTGTTTTTCAGCAGAAATAAACACGTTTTGGCAACTTTGGTCACCCCCATGTAACTTATAGGGCAGGAATAGCACAGTTTTCAAAACGTGTTTTTCAGCCCGAAATAAACGCTTTTTCTCAGCCCTTGGAATCGCAGTGTAACTGCCTGGCTCAGAAGAGCCCACTGAATCAGCCCTTAACCCCAGTGATCAGAAATTGTCAATACGTGTTTTTCAGCAGAAATAAACACGTTTTGGCAACTTTGGTCACCCCCATGTAAGTTAAAGGGCAGGAACAGCACAGTTTTCAAAACGTGTTTTTCAGACCAAAATAAACGCTTTTTCTCAGCCCTTGGAATCGCAGTGTAACTGCCTGGCTCAGAAGAGCACACTGAATCAGCCCTTAACCCCAGTGATCAGAAATTGTCAAAACGTGTTTTTCAGCAGAAATAAACACGTTTTGGCAACTTTGGTCACCCCCATGTAAGTTATAGGGCAGGAACAGCACAGTTTTCAAAACGTGTTTTTCAGCCCGAAATAAACGCTTTTTCTCAGCCCTTGGAATCGCAGTGTAACTGCCTGGCTCAGAAGAGCACACTGAGTCAGCCCTTAACCCCAGTGTGCAAAAATTGTCAAAACGTGTTTTTCAGCAGAAATAAACACGTTTTGGCAACTTTGGTCACCCCCATGTAAGTTATAGGGCAGGAACAGCACAGTTTTCAAAACGTGTTTTTCAGCCCGAAATAAACGCTTTTTCTCAGCCCTTGGAATCGCAGTGTAACTGCCTGGCTCAGAAGAGCACACTGAGTCAGCCCTTAACCCCAGTGATCAGAAATTGTCAAAACGTGTTTTTCAGCAGAAATAAACACGTTTTGGCAACTTTGGTCACCCCCATGTAAGTTATAGGGCAGGAACAGCACAGTTGTCAAAACGTGTTTTTCAGACGGAAATAAACGCTTTTTCTCAGCCCTTGGAATCGCAGTGTAACTGCCTGGCTCAGAAGAGCACACTGAGTCAGCCCTTAACCCCAGTGATCAGAAATTGTCAAAACGTGTTTTTCAGCAGAAATAAACACGTTTTGGCAACTTTGGTCACCCCCATGTAACTTATAGGGCAGGAACAGCAAACTTTTCAAAACGTGTTTTTCAGCCCGAAATAAACGCTTTTTCTCAGCCCTTAGAATCGCAGTGTAACTGCCTGGCTCAGAAGAGCACACTGAGTCAGCCCTTAACCCCAGTGTGCAGAAATTGTCAAAACGTGTTTTTCAGCAGAAATAAACACGTTTTGGCAACTTTGGTCACCCCCATGTAACTTATAGGGCAGGAACAGCACAGTTTTCAAAACGTGTTTTTCAGCCCGGAATAAACGCTTTTTCTCAGCCCTTGGAATCGCAGTGTAACTGCCTGGCTCAGAAGAGCACACTGAGTCAGCCCTTAACCCCAGTGTGCAGAAATTGTCAAAACGAGTTTTTCAGCAGAAATAAACACGTTTTGGCAACTTTGGTCACCCCCATTTAAGTTATAGGGCAGGAACAGCACAGTTTTCAAAACGTGTTTTTCAGCCCGAAATAAACGCGTTTTCTCAGCCCTTGGAATCGCAGTGTAACTGCCTGCCTCAGAAGAGCCCACCGAATCAGCCCTTAACCCCAGTGATCAGAAATTGTCAAAACGTGTTTTTCAGCAGAAATAAACACGTTTTGGCAACTTTGGTCACCCCCATGTAACTTATAGGGCAGGAACAGCACACTTTTCAAAACGTGTTTTTCAGCCCGAAATAAACGCTTTTTCTCAACCCTTAGAATCGCAGTGTAACTGCCTGGCTCAGAAGAGCACACTGAGTCAGCCCTTAACCCCAGTGTGCAGAAATTGTCAAAACGTGTTTTTCAGCAGAAATAAACACGTTTTGGCAACTTTGGTCACCCCCATGTAACTTATAGGGCAGGAACAGCACAGTTTTCAAAACGTGTTTTTCAGCCCGGAATAAACGCTTTTTCTCAGCCCTTGGAATCGCAGTGTAACTGCCTGGCTCAGAAGAGCACACTGAATCAGCCGTTAACCCCAGTGATCTGAAATTGTCAAAACGTGTTTTTCAGCAGAAATAAACACGTTTTGGCAACTTTGGTCACCCCCATGTAAGTTATAGGGCTGGAACAGCACAGTTTTCAAAACGTGTTTTTCAGACCGAAATAAACGCTTTTTCTCAGCCCTTGGAATCGCAGTGTAACTGCCTGGCTCAGAAGAGTACACTGAGTCAGCCCTTAACCCCAGTGATCAGAAATTGTCAAAACGTGTTTTTCAGCAGAAATAAACACGTTTTGGCAACTTTGGTCACCCCCATTTAACTTATAGGGCAGGAACAGCACAGTTTTCAAAACGTTTTTTTCAGCCCGAAATAAACGCGTTTTCTCAGCCCTTAGAATCGCAGTGTAACTGCCTGGCTCAGAAGAGCACACTGAGTCAGCCCTTAACCCCAGTGTGCAGAAATTGTCAAAACGAGTTTTTCAGCAGAAATAAACACGTTTTGGCAACTTTGGTCACCCCCATTTAAGTTATAGGGCAGGAACAGCACAGTTTTCAAAACGTGTTTTTCAGCCCGAAATAAAAGCGTTTTCTCAGCCCTTGGAATCGCAGTGTAACTGCCTGCCTCAGAAGAGCCCACCGAATCAACCCTTAACCCCAGTGATCAGAAATTGTCAAAACGTGTTTTTCAGCAGAAATAAACACGTTTTGGCAACTTTGGTCACCCCCATGTAACTTATAGGGCAGGAACAGCACACTTTTCAAAACGTGTTTTTCAGCCCGAAATAAACGCTTTTTCTCAGCCCTTAGAATCGCAGTGTAACTGCCTGGCTCAGAAGAGCACACTGAGTCAGCCCTTAACCTCAGTTATCAGAAATTGTCAAAACGTATTTTTCAGCAGAAATAAACACGTTTTGGCAACTTTGGTCACCCCCATGTAACTTATAGGGCAGGAACAGCACAGTTTTCAAAACGTGTTTTTCAGCCCGAAATAAACGCTTTTTCTCAGCCCTTGGAATCGCAGTGTAACTGCCTGGCTCAGAAGAGCCCACTGAATCAGCCCTTAACCCCAGTGATCAGAAATTGTCAATACGTGTTTTTCAGCAGAAATAAACACGTTTTGGCAACTTTGGTCACCCCCATGTAAGTTAAAGGGCAGGAACAGCACAGTTTTCAAAACGTGTTTTTCAGACCGAAATAAACGCTTTTTCTCAGCCCTTGGAATCGCAGTGTAACTGCCTGGCTCAGAAGAGCACACTGAATCAGCCCTTAACCCCAGTGATCAGAAATTGTCAAAACGTGTTTTTCAGCAGAAATAAACACGTTTTGGCAACTTTGGTCACCCCCATGTAAGTTATAGGGCAGGAACAGCACAGTTTTCAAAACGTGTTTTTCAGCCCGAAATAAACGCTTTTTCTCAGCCCTTGGAATCGCAGTGTAACTGCCTGGCTCAGAAGAGCACACTGAGTCAGCCCTTAACCCCAGTGTGCAAAAATTGTCAAAACGTGTTTTTCAGCAGAAATAAACACGTTTTGGCAACTTTGGTCACCCCCATGTAAGTTATAGGGCAGGAACAGCACAGTTTTCAAAACGTGTTTTTCAGCCCGAAATAAACGCTTTTTCTCAGCCCTTGGAATCGCAGTGTAACTGCCTGGCTCAGAAGAGCACACTGAGTCAGCCCTTAACCCCAGTGATCAGAAATTGTCAAAACGTGTTTTTCAGCAGAAATAAACACGTTTTGGCAACTTTGGTCACCCCCATGTAAGTTATAGGGCAGGAACAGCACAGTTTTCAAAACGTGTTTTTCAGACCGAAATAAACGCTTTTTCTCAGCCCTTGGAATCGCAGTATAACTGCCTGGCTCAGAAGAGCACACTGAGTCAGCCCTTAACCCCAGTGATCAGAAATTGTCAAAACGTGTTTTTCAGCAGAAATAAACACGTTTTGGCAACTTTGGTCACCCCCATGTAACTCATAGGGCAGGAACAGCAAACTTTTCAAAACGTGTTTTTCAGCCCGAAATAAACGCTTTTTCTCAGCCCTTAGAATCGCAGTGTAACTGCCTGGCTCAGAAGAGCACACTGAGTCAGCCCTTAACCCCAGTGTGCAGAAATTGTCAAAACGTGTTTTTCAGCAGAAATAAACACGTTTTGGCAACTTTGGTCACCCCCATGTAAGTTAAAGGGCAGGAACAGCACAGTTTTCAAAACGTGTTTTTCAGACCGAAATAAACGCTTTTTCTCAGCCCTTGGAATCGCAGTGTAACTGCCTGGCTCAGAAGAGCACACTGAGTCAGCCCTTAACCCCAGTGTGCAGAAATTGTCAAAACGTGTTTTTCAGCAGAAATAAACACGTTTTGGCAACTTTGGTCACCCCCATGTAACTTATAGGGCAGGAACAGCACAGTTTTCAAAACGTGTTTTTCAGCCCGGAATAAACGCTTTTTCTCAGCCCTTGGAATCGCAGTGTAACTGCCTGGCTCAGAAGAGCACACTGAGTCAGCCCTTAACCCCAGTGTGCAGAAATTGTCAAAACGAGTTTTTCAGCAGAAATAAACACGTTTTGGCAACTTTGGTCACCCCCATTTAAGTTATAGGGCAGGAACAGCACAGTTTTCAAAACGTGTTTTTCAGCCCGAAATAAACGCGTTTTCTCAGCCCTTGGAATCGCAGTGTAACTGCCTGCCTCAGAAGAGCCCACCGAATCAGCCCTTAACCCCAGTGATCAGAAATTGTCAAAACGTGTTTTTCAGCAGAAATAAACACGTTTTGGCAACTTTGGTCACCCCCATGTAACTTATAGGGCAGGAACAGCACACTTTTCAAAACGTGTTTTTCAGCCCGAAATAAACGCTTTTTCTCAACCCTTAGAATCGCAGTGTAACTGCCTGGCTCAGAAGAGCACACTGAGTCAGCCCTTAACCCCAGTGATCTGAAATTGTCAAAACGTGTTTTTCAGCAGAAATAAACACGTTTTGGCAACTTTGGTCACCCCCATTTAACTTATAGGGCAGGAACAGCACAGTTTTCAAAACGTTTTTTTCAGCCCGAAATAAACGCGTTTTCTCAGCCCTTAGAATCGCAGTGTAACTGCCTGGCTCAGAAGAGCACACTGAGTCAGCCCTTAACCCCAGTGTGCAGAAATTGTCAAAACGAGTTTTTCAGCAGAAATAAACACGTTTTGGCAACTTTGTTCACCCCCATTTAAGTTATAGGGCAGGAACAGCACAGTTTTCAAAACGTGTTTTTCAGCCCGAAATAAAAGCGTTTTCTCAGCCCTTGGAATAGCAGTGTAACTGCCTGCCTCAGAAGAGCCCACCGAATCAACCCTTAACCCCAGTGATCAGAAATTGTCAAAACGTGTTTTTCAGCAGAAATAAACACGTTTTGGCAACTTTGGTCACCCCCATGTAACTTATAGGGCAGGAACAGCACACTTTTCAAAACGTGTTTTTCAGCCCGAAATAAACGCTTTTTCTCAGCCCTTAGAATCGCAGTGTAACTGCCTGGCTCAGAAGAGCACACTGAGTCAGCCCTTAACCTCAGTTATCAGAAATTGTCAAAACGTATTTTTCAGCAGAAATAAACACGTTTTGGCAACTTTGGTCACCCCCATGTAACTTATAGGGCAGGAACAGCACAGTTTTCAAAACGTGTTTTTCAGCCCGAAATAAACGCGTTTTCTCAGCCCTTAGAATCGCAGTGTAACTGCCTGGCTCAGAAGAGCACACTGAATCAGCCCTTAACCTGCCTGGCTCAGAACAGCACACTGAGTCAGCCCTTAACCTCAGTGATCTGAAATTGTCAAAACGTGTTTTTCAGCAGAAATAAACACGTTTTGGCAAGTTTGGTCACCCCCATGTAACTTATAGGGCAGGAACAGCACAGTTTTCAAAACGTGTTTTTCAGCCCGAAATAAACGCTTTTTCTCAGCCCTTGGAATCGCAATGTATCTTCCTGGCTCAGAAGAGCACACTGAGTCAGCCCTTAACCCCAGTGTGCAGAAATTGTCAAAACGTGTTTTTCAGCAGAAATAAACACGTTTTGGCAACTTTGGTCACCACCATGTAACTTATAGGGCAGGAACAGCACAGTTTTCAAAACGTGTTTTTCAGCCCGACATAAACGCTTTTTCTCAGCCCTTGGAATCGCAGTGTAACTGCCTGGCTCAGAAGAGCACATTGAGTCAGCCCTTAACCCCAGTGTGCAGAAATTGTCAAAACGTGTTTTTCAGCAGAAATAAACACGTTTTGGCAACTTTGGTCACCCCCATTTAACTTATAGGGCAGGAACAGCACACTTTTCAAAACGTGTTTTTCAGCCCGAAATAAACGCGTTTTCTCAGCTCTTAGAATCGCAGTGTAACTGCCTGGCTCAGAAGAGCACACTGAGTCAGCCCTTATCCCCAGTGTGCAGAAATTGTCAAAACGTGTTTTTCAGCAGAAATAAACACGTTTTGGCAACTTTGGTCACCCCCATGTAAGTTATAGGGCAGGAACAGCACAGTTTTCAAAACGTGTTTTTCAGACCGAAATAAACGCTTTTTCTCAGCCCTTGGAATCGCAGTGTAACTGCCTGGCTCAGAAGAGCACACTGAGTCAGCCCTTAACCCCAGTGTGCAGAAATTGTCAAAACGAGTTTTTCAGCAGAAATAAACACGTTTTGGCAACTTTGGTCACCCCCATTTAAGTTATAGGGCAGGAACAGCACAGTTTTCAAAACGTGTTTTTCAGCCCGAAATAAACGCGTTTTCTCAGCCCTTGGAATCGCAGTGTAACTGCCTGCCTCAGAAGAGCCCACCGAATCAGCCCTTAACCCCAGTGATCAGAAATTGTCAAAACGTGTTTTTCAGCAGAAATAAACACGTTTTGGCAACTTTGGTCACCCCCATGTAACTTATAGGGCAGGAACAGCACACTTTTCAAAACGTGTTTTTCAGCCCGAAATAAACGCTTTTTCTCAGCCCTTGGAATCGCAGTGTAACTGCCTGGCTCAGAAAAGCACACTGAATCAGCCCTTAACCCCAGTGATCAGAAATTGTCAAAACGTGTTTTTCAGCAGAAATAAACACGTTTTGGCAACTTTGGTCACCCCCATGTAAGATATAGGGCAGGAACAGCACAGTTTTCAAAACGTGTTTTTCAGCCCGAAATAAACGCTTTTTCTCAGCCCTTGGAATCGCAGTGTAACTGCCTGGCTCAGAAGAGCACACTGAGTCAGCCCTTAACCCCAGTGATCAGAAATTGTCAAAACGTGTTTTTCAGCAGAAATAAACACGTTTTGGCAACTTTGGTCACCCCCATTTAAGTTATAGGGCAGGAACAGCACAGTTTTCAAAACGTGTTTTTCAGACCGAAATAAACGCTTTTTCTCAGCCCTTGGAATCGCAGTGTAACTGCCTGGCTCAGAAGAGCACACTGAATCAGCCCTTAACCCCAGTGATCAGAAATTATCAAAACGTGTTTTTCAGCAGAAATAAACACGTTTTGGCAACTTTGGTCACCCCCATGTAAGTTATAGGGCAGGAACAGCACAGTTTTCAAAACGTGTTTTTCAGCCCGAAATAAACGCTTTTTCTCAGCCCTTGGAATCGCAGTGTAACTGCCTGGCTCAGAAGAGCACACTGAGTCAGCCCTTAACCCCAGTGATCAGAAATTGTCAAAACGTGTTTTTCAGCAGAAATAAACACGTTTTGGCAACTTTGGTCACCCCCATGTAACTTATAGGGCAGGAACAGCAAACTTTTCAAAACGTGCTTTTCAGCCCAAAATAAACGCATTTTCTCAGACCTTAGAATCGCAGTGTAACTGCCTGGCTCAGAAGAGCACACTGAGTCAGCCCTTAACCCCAGTGTGCAGAAATTGTCAAAACGTGTTTTTCAGCAGAAATAAACACGTTTTGGCAACTTTGGTCACCCCCATGTAAGTTATAGGGCAGGAACAGCACAGTTTTCAAAACGTGTTTTTCAGACCGAAATAAACGCTTTTTCTCAGCCCTTGGAATCGCAGTGTAACTGCCTGGCTCAGAAAAGCACACTGAGTCAGCCCTTAACCCCAGTGTGCAGAAATTGTCAAAACGAGTTTTTCAGCAGAAATAAACACGTTTTGGCAACTTTGGTCACCCCCATTTAAGTTATAGGGCAGGAACAGCACAGTTTTCAAAACGTGTTTTTCAGCCCGAAATAAACGCGTTTTCTCAGCCCTTGGAATCGCAGTGTAACTGCCTGCCTCAGAAGAGCCCACCGAATCAGCACTTAACCCCAGTGATCAGAAATTGTCAAAACGTGTTTTTCAGCAGAAATAAACACGTTTTGGCAACTTTGGTCACCCCCATGTAACTTATAGGGCAGGAACAGCACACTTTTCAAAACGTGTTTTTCAGCCCCAAATAATCGCTTTTTCTCACCCCTTGGAATCGCAGTGTAACTGCCTGGCTCAGAAGAGCACACTGAGTCAGCCCTTAACCTCAGTTATCAGAAATTGTCAAAACGTATTTTTCAGCAGAAATAAACACGTTTTGGCAACTTTGGTCACCCCCATGTAAGTTATAGGGCAGGAACAGCACAGTTTTCAAAACGTGTTTTTCAGACCGAAATAAACGCTTTTTCTCAGCCTTTGGAATCGCAGTGTAACTGCCTGGCTCAGAAGAGTACACTGAGTCAGCCCTTAACCCCAGTGATCAGAAATTGTCAAAACGTGTTTTTCAGCAGAAATAAACACGTTTTGGCAACTTTGGTCACCCCCATTTAACTTATAGGGCAGGAACAGCACACTTTTCAAAACGTGTTTTTCAGCCCGAAATAAACGCGTTTTCTCAGCCCTTAGAATCGCAGTATATCTGCCTGGCTCAGAAGAGCACACTGAGTCAGCCCTTAACCCCAGTGATCAGAAATTGTCAAAACGAGTTTTTCAGCAGAAATAAACACGTTTTGGCAACTTTGGTCACCCCCATTTAACTTATAGGGCAGGAACAGCACACTTTTCAAAACGTGTTTTTCAGCCCGAAATAAACGCGTTTTCTCAGCCCTTAGAATCGCAGTATATCTGCCTGGCTCAGAAGAGCACACTGAGTCAGCCCTTAACCCCAGTGTGCAGAAATTGTCAAAACGAGTTTTTCAGCAGAAATAAACACGTTTTGGCAACTTTGGTCACCCCCATGTAACTTATAGGGCAGGAACAGCAAACTTTTCAAAACGTGTTTTTCAGCCCGAAATAAACGCTTTTTCTCAGCCCTTAGAATCGCAGTGTAACTGCCTGGCTCAGAAGAGCACACTGAGTCAGCCCTTAACCCCAGTGTGCAGAAATTGTCAAAACGTGTTTTTCAGCAGAAATAAACACGTTTTGGCAACATTGGTCACCCCCATGTAACTTATAGGGCAGGAACAGCACAGTTTTCAAAACGTGTTTTTCAGCCCGGAATAAACGCTTTTTCTCAGCCCTTGGAATCGCAGTGTAACTGCCTGGCTCAGAAGAGCACACTGAGTCAGCCCTTAACCCCAGTGTGCAGAAATTGTCAAAACGAGTTTTTCAGCAGAAATAAACACGTTTTGGCAACTTTGGTCACCCCCATTTAAGTTATAGGGCAGGAACAGCACAGTTTTCAAAACGTGTTTTTCAGCCCGAAATAAACGCGTTTTCTCAGCCCTTGGAATCGCAGTGTAACTGCCTGCCTCAGAAGAGCCCACCGAATCAGCCCTTAACCCCAGTGATCAGAAATTGTCAAAACGTGTTTTTCAGCAGAAATAAACACGTTTTGGCAACTTTGGTCACCCCCATGTAACTTATAGGGCAGGAACAGCACACTTTTCAAAACGTGTTTTTCAGCCCGAAATAAACGCTTTTTCTCAGCCCTTGGAATCGCAGTGTAACTGCCTGGCTCAGAAAAGCACACTGAGTCAGCCCTTAACCCCAGTGTGCAGAAATTGTCAAAACGTGTTTTTCAGCAGAAATAAACACGTTTTGGCAACTTTGGTCACCCCCATGTAAGTTATAGGGCAGGAACAGCACAGTTTTCAAAACGTGTTTTTCAGACCGAAATAAACGCTTTTTCTCAGCCCTTGGAATCGCAGTGTAACTGCCTGGCTCAGAAGAGCACACTGAGTCAGCCCTTAACCCCAGTGATCAGAAATTGTCAAAACTTGTTTTTCAGCAGAAATAAACACGTTTTGGCAACTTTGGTCACCCCCATGTAACTTATAGGGCAGGAACAGCAAACTTTTCAAAACGTGTTTTTCAGCCCGAAATAAACGCTTTTTCTCAGCCCTTAGAATCGCAGTGTAACTGCCTGGCTCAGAAGAGCACACTGAGTCAGCCCTTAACCCCAGTGTGCAGAAATTGTCAAAACGTGTTTTTCAGCAGAAATAAACACGTTTTGGCAACTTTGGTCACCCCCATGTAACTTATAGGGCAGGAACAGTACAGTTTTCAAAACGTGTTTTTCAGCCCGGAATAAACGCTTTTTCTCAGCCCTTGGAATCGCAGTGTAACTGCCTGGCTCAGAAGAGCACACTAAGTCAGCCCTTAACCCCAGTGTGCAGAAATTGTCAAAACGAGTTTTTCAGCAGAAATAAACACGTTTTGGCAACTTTGGTCACCCCCATTTAAGTTATAGGGCAGGAACAGCACAGTTTTCAAAACGTGTTTTTCAGACCGAAATAAACGCTTTTTCTCAGCCCTTGGAATCGCAGTGTAACTGCCTGGCTCAGAAGAGCACACTGAATCAGCCCTTAACCCCAGTGATCAGAAATTGTCAAAACGTGTTTTTCAGCAGAAATAAACACGTTTTGGCAACTTTGGTCACCACCATGTAACTTATAGGGCAGGAACAGCACAGTTTTCAAAACGTGTTTTTCAGCCCGACATAAACGCTTTTTCTCAGCCCTTGGAATCGCAGTGTAACTGCCTGGCTCAGAAGAGCACACTGAGTCAGCCCTTTACCCCAGTGTGCAGAAATTGTCAAAACGTGTTTTTAAGCAGAAATAAACACGTTTCGGCAACTTGGGTCACCCTCTGTAAGTTATACGGCAGGAACAGCACAGTTTTCAAAACGTGTTTTTCAGCCTGAAATAAACGCGTTTTCTCAGCCCTTGGAATCGCAGTGTAACTGCCTGGCTCAGAAGAGCACACTGAGTCAGCCCTTAACCCCAGTGATCAGAAATTGTCAAAACGTGTTTTTCAGCAGAAATAAACACGTTTTGGCAACTTTGGTCACCCCCATGTAAGTTATAGGGCAGGAACAGCACAGTTTTCAAAACGTGTTTTTCAGCCTGAAATAAACGCGTTTTCTCAGCCCTTGGAATCGCAGTGTAACTGCCTGGCTCAGAAGAGCACACTGAATCAGCCCTTAACCCCAGTGATCAGAAATTGTCAAAACGTGTTTTTCAGCAGAAATAAACACGTTTTGGCAACTTTGGTCACCCCCATGTAACTTATAGGGCAGGAACAGCACACTTTTCAAAACGTGTTTTTCAGCCCGAAATAAACGCTTTTTCTCAGCCCTTAGAATCGCAGTGTAACTGCCTGGCTCAGAAGAGCACACTGAGTCAGCCCTTAACCCCAGTGTGCAGAAATTGTCAAAACGTATTTTTCAGGAGAAATAAACACGTTTTGGCAACTTTGGTCACCCCCATGTAAGTTATAGGGCAGGAACAGCACAGTTTTCAAAACGTGTTTTTCAGACCGAAATAAACGCTTTTTCTCAGCCCTTGGAATCGCAGTGTAACTGCCTGGCTCAGAAGAGCACACTGAGTCAGCCCTTAACCCCAGTGATCAGAAATTGTCAAAACGTGTTTTTCATCAGAAATAAACACGTTTTGGCAACTTTGGTCACCCCCATGTAACTTATAGGGCAGGAACAGCAAACTTTTCAAAACGTGTTTTTCAGACCGAAATAAACGCTTTTTCTCAGCCCTTGGAATCGCAGTGTAACTGCCTGGCTCAGAAGAGCACACTGAGTCAGCCCTTAACCCCAGTGTGCAGAAATTGTCAAAACGAGTTTTTCAGCAGAAATAAACACGTTTTGGCAACTTTGGTCACCCCCATTTAAGTTATAGGGCAGGAACAGCACAGTTTTCAAAACGTGTTTTTCAGCCCGAAATAAACGCGTTTTCTCAGCCCTTGGAATCGCAGTGTAACTGCCTGCCTCAGAAGAGCCCACCGAATCAGCCCTTAACCCCAGTGATCAGAAATTGTCAAAACGTGTTTTTCAGCAGAAATAAACACGTTTTGGCAACTTTGGTCACCCCCATGTAACTTATAGGGCAGGAACAGCACACTTTTCAAAACGTGTTTTTCAGTCCGAAATAAACGCTTTTTCTCAGCCCTTGGAATCGCAGTGTAACTGCCTGGCTCAGAAAAGCACACTGAATCAGCCCTTAACCCCAGTGATCAGAAATTGTCAAAACGTGTTTTTCAGCAGAAATAAACACGTTTTGGCAACTTTGGTCACCCCCATGTAAGTTATAGGGCAGGAACAGCACAGTTTTCAAAACGTGTTTTTCAGCCCGAAATAAACGCTTTTTCTCAGCCCTTGGAATCGCAGTGTAACTGCCTGGCTCAGAAGAGCACACTGAGTCAGCCCTTAACCCCAGTGATCAGAAATTGTCAAAACGTGTTTTTCAGCAGAAATAAACACGTTTTGGCAACTTTGGTCACCCCCATGTAACTTATAGGGCAGGAACAGCAAACTTTTCAAAACGTGCTTTTCAGCCCAAAATAAACGCATTTTCTCAGACCTTAGAATCGCAGTGTAACTGCCTGGCTCAGAAGAGCACACTGAGTCAGCCCTTAACCCCAGTGTGCAGAAATTGTCAAAACGTGTTTTTCAGCAGAAATAAACACGTTTTGGCAACTTTGGTCACCCCCATGTAAGTTATAGGGCAGGAACAGCACAGTTTTCAAAACGTGTTTTTCAGACCGAAATAAACGCTTTTTCTCAGCCCTTGGAATCGCAGTGTAACTGCCTGGCTCAGAAAAGCACACTGAGTCAGCCCTTAACCCCAGTGTGCAGAAATTGTCAAAACGAGTTTTTCAGCAGAAATAAACACGTTTTGGCAACTTTGGTCACCCCCATTTAAGTTATAGGGCAGGAACAGCACAGTTTTCAAAACGTGTTTTTCAGCCCGAAATAAACGCGTTTTCTCAGCCCTTGGAATCGCAGTGTAACTGCCTGCCTCAGAAGAGCCCACCGAATCAGCACTTAACCCCAGTGATCAGAAATTGTCAAAACGTGTTTTTCAGCGGAAATAAACACGTTTTGGCAACTTTGGTCACCCCCATGTAACTTATAGGGCAGGAACAGCACACTTTTCAAAACGTGTTTTTCAGCCCCAAATAATCGCTTTTTCTCACCCCTTGGAATCGCAGTGTAACTGCCTGGCTCAGAAGAGCACACTGAGTCAGCCCTTAACCTCAGTTATCAGAAATTGTCAAAACGTATTTTTCAGCAGAAATAAACACGTTTTGGCAACTTTGGTCACCCCCATGTAAGTAATAGGGCAGGAACAGCACAGTTTTCAAAACGTGTTTTTCAGACCGAAATAAACGCTTTTTCTCAGCCTTTGGAATCGCAGTGTAACTGCCTGGCTCAGAAGAGTACACTGAGTCAGCCCTTAACCCCAGTGATCAGAAATTGTCAAAACGTGTTTTTCAGCAGAAATAAACACGTTTTGGCAACTTTGGTCACCCCCATGTAACTTATAGGGCAGGAACAGCACACTTTTCAAAACGTGTTTTTCAGCCCGAAATAAACGCTTTTTCTCAGCCCTTGGAATCGCAGTGTAACTGCCTGGCTCAGAAAAGCACACTGAATCAGCCCTTAACCCCAGTGATCAGAAATTGTCAAAACGTGTTTTTCAGCAGAAATAAACACGTTTTGGCAACTTTGGTCACCCCCATGTAAGTTATAGGGCAGGAACAGCACAGTTTTCAAAACGTGTTTTTCAGCCCGAAATAAACGCTTTTTCTCAGCCCTTGGAATCGCAGTGTAACTGCCTGGCTCAGAAGAGCACACTGAGTCAGCCCTTAACCCCAGTGATCAGAAATTGTCAAAACGTGTTTTTCAGCAGAAATAAACACGTTTTGGCAACTTTGGTCACCCCCATGTAACTTATAGGGCAGGAACAGCAAACTTTTCAAAACGTGCTTTTCAGCCCAAAATAAACGCATTTTCTCAGACCTTAGAATCGCAGTGTAACTGCCTGGCTCAGAAGAGCACACTGAGTCAGCCCTTAACCCCAGTGTGCAGAAATTGTCAAAACGTGTTTTTCAGCAGAAATAAACACGTTTTGGCAACTTTGGTCACCCCCATGTAAGTTATAGGGCAGGAACAGCACAGTTTTCAAAACGTGTTTTTCAGACCGAAATAAACGCTTTTTCTCAGCCCTTGGAATCGCAGTGTAACTGCCTGGCTCAGAAAAGCACACTGAGTCAGCCCTTAACCCCAGTGTGCAGAAATTGTCAAAACGAGTTTTTCAGCAGAAATAAACACGTTTTGGCAACTTTGGTCACCCCCATTTAAGTTATAGGGCAGGAACAGCACAGTTTTCAAAACGTGTTTTTCAGCCCGAAATAAACGCGTTTTCTCAGCCCTTGGAATCGCAGTGTAACTGCCTGCCTCAGAAGAGCCCACCGAATCAGCACTTAACCCCAGTGATCAGAAATTGTCAAAACGTGTTTTTCAGCGGAAATAAACACGTTTTGGCAACTTTGGTCACCCCCATGTAACTTATAGGGCAGGAACAGCACACTTTTCAAAACGTGTTTTTCAGCCCCAAATAATCGCTTTTTCTCACCCCTTGGAATCGCAGTGTAACTGCCTGGCTCAGAAGAGCACACTGAGTCAGCCCTTAACCTCAGTTATCAGAAATTGTCAAAACGTATTTTTCAGCAGAAATAAACACGTTTTGGCAACTTTGGTCACCCCCATGTAAGTAATAGGGCAGGAACAGCACAGTTTTCAAAACGTGTTTTTCAGACCGAAATAAACGCTTTTTCTCAGCCTTTGGAATCGCAGTGTAACTGCCTGGCTCAGAAGAGTACACTGAGTCAGCCCTTAACCCCAGTGATCAGAAATTGTCAAAACGTGTTTTTCAGCAGAAATAAACACGTTTTGGCAACTTTGGTCACCCCCATTTAACTTATAGGGCAGGAACAGCACACTTTTCAAAACGTGTTTTTCAGCCCGAAATAAACGCGTTTTCTCAGCCCTTAGAATCGCAGTATATCTGCCTGGCTCAGAAGAGCACACTGAGTCAGCCCTTAACCCCAGTGATCAGAAATTGTCAAAACGTGTTTTTCAGCAGAAATAAACACGTTTTGGCAACTTTGGTCACCCCCATTTAACTTATAGGGCAGGAACAGCACACTTTTCAAAACGTGTTTTTCAGCCCGAAATAAACGCGTTTTCTCAGCCCTTAGAATCGCAGTATATCTGCCTGGCTCAGAAGAGCACACTGAGTCAGCCCTTAACCCCAGTGTGCAGAAATTGTCAAAACGAGTTTTTCAGCAGAAATAAACACGTTTTGGCAACTTTGGTCACCCCCATGTAACTTATAGGGCAGGAACAGCAAACTTTTCAAAACGTGTTTTTCAGTCCGAAATAAACGCTTTTTCTCAGCCCTTAGAATCGCAGTGTAACTGCCTGGCTCAGAAGAGCACACTGAGTCAGCCCTTAACCCCAGTGTGCAGAAATTGTCAAAACGTGTTTTTCAGCAGAAATAAACACGTTTTGGCAACATTGGTCACCCCCATGTAACTTATAGGGCAGGAACAGCACAGTTTTCAAAACGTGTTTTTCAGCCCGGAATAAACGGTTTTTCTCAGCCCTTGGAATCGCAGTGTAACTGCCTGGCTCAGAAGAGCACACTGAGTCAGCCCTTAACCCCAGTGTGCAGAAATTGTCAAAACGTGTTTTTCAGCAGAAATAAACACGTTTTGGCAACTTTGGTCACCCCCATGTAAGTTATAGGGCAGGAACAGCACAGTTTTCAAAACGTGTTTTTCAGACCGAAATAAACGCTTTTTCTCAGCCCTTGGAATCGCAGTGTAACTGCCTGGCTCAGAAGAGCACACTGAGTCAGCCCTTAACCCCAGTGTGCAGAAATTGTCAAAACGAGTTTTTCAGCAGAAATAAACACGTTTTGGCAACTTTGGTCACCCCCATTTAAGTTATAGGGCAGGAACAGCACAGTTTTCAAAACGTGTTTTTCAGCCCGAAATAAACGCGTTTTCTCAGCCCTTGGAATCGCAGTGTAACTGCCTGGCTCAGAAGAGCACACTGAGTCAGCCCTTAACCCCAGTGATCAGAAATTGTCAAAACGTGTTTTTAATCAGAAATAAACACGTTTTGGCAACTTTGGTCACCCCCATGTAACTTATAGGGCAGGAACAGCAAACTTTTCAAAACGTGTTTTTCAGCCCAAAATAAACGCATTTTCTCAGACCTTAGAATCGCAGTGTAACTGCCTGGCTCAGAAGAGCACACTGAGTCAGCCCTTAACCCCAGTGTGCAGAAATTGTCAAAACGTGTTTTTCAGCAGAAATAAACACGTTTTGGCAACTTTGGTCACCCCCATGTAAGTTATAGGGCAGGAACAGCACAGTTTTCAAAACGTGTTTTTCAGACCGAAATAAACGCTTTTTCTCAGCCCTTGGAATCGCAGTGTAACTGCCTGGCTCAGAAGAGCACACTGAGTCAGCCCTTAACCCCAGTGTGCAGAAATTGTCAAAACGAGTTTTTCAGCAGAAATAAACACGTTTTGGCAACTTTGGTCACCCCCATTTAAGTTATAGGGCAGGAACAGCACAGTTTTCAAAACGTGTTTTTCAGCCCGAAATAAACGCGTTTTCTCAGCCCTTGGAATCGCAGTGTAACTGCCTGCCTCAGAAGAGCCCACCGAATCAGCCCTTAACCCCAGTGATCAGAAATTGTCAAAACGTGTTTTTCAGCAGAAATAAACACGTTTTGGCAACTTTGGTCACCCCCATGTAACTTATAGGGCAGGAACAGCACACTTTTCAAAACGTGTTTTTCAGCCCGAAATAAACGCTTTTTCTCAGCCCTTGGAATCGCAGTGTAACTGCCTGGCTCAGAAAAGCACACTGAATCAGCCCTTAACCCCAGTGATCAGAAATTGTCAAAACGTGTTTTTCAGCAGAAATAAACACGTTTTGGCAACTTTGGTCACCCCCATTTAAGTTATAGGGCAGGAACAGCACAGTTTTCAAAACGTGTTTTTCAGCCCGAAATAAACGCGTTTTCTCAGCCCTTGGAATCGCAGTGTAACTGCCTGGCTCAGAAGAGCACACTGAGTCAGCCCTTAACCCCAGTGATCAGAAATTGTCAAAACGTGTTTTTCATCAGAAATAAACACGTTTTGGCAACTTTGGTCACCCCCATGTAACTTATAGGGCAGGAACAGCAAACTTTTCAAAACGTGTTTTTCAGCCCAAAATAAACGCATTTTCTCAGACCTTAGAATCGCAGTGTAACTGCCTGGCTCAGAAGAGCACACTGAGTCAGCCCTTAACCCCAGTGTGCAGAAATTGTCAAAACGTGTTTTTCAGCAGAAATAAACACGTTTTGGCAACTTTGGTCACCCCCATGTAAGTTATAGGGCAGAAACAGCACAGTTTTCAAAACGTGTTTTTCAGACCGAAATAAACGCTTTTTCTCAGCCCTTGGAATCGCAGTGTAACTGCCTGGCTCAGAAGAGCACACTGAGTCAGCCCTTAACCCCAGTGTGCAGAAATTGTCAAAACGAGTTTTTCAGCAGAAATAAACACGTTTTGGCAACTTTGGTCACCCCCATTTAAGTTATAGGGCAGGAACAGCACAGTTTTCAAAACGTGTTTTTCAGCCCGAAATAAACGCGTTTTCTCAGCCCTTGGAATCGCAGTGTAACTGCCTGCCTCAGAAGAGCCCACCGAATCAGCCCTTAACCCCAGTGATCAGAAATTGTCAAAACGTGTTTTTCAGCAGAAATAAACACGTTTTGGCAACTTTGGTCACCCCCATGTAACTTATAGGGCAGGAACAGCACACTTTTCAAAACGTGTTTTTCAGCCCGAAATAAACGCTTTTTCTCAGCCCTTGGAATCGCAGTGTAACTGCCTGGCTCAGAAAAGCACACTGAATCAGCCCTTAACCCCAGTGATCAGAAATTGTCAAAACGTGTTTTTCAGCAGAAATAAACACGTTTTGGCAACTTTGGTCACCCCCATGTAAGTTATAGGGCAGGAACAGCACAGTTTTCAAAACGTGTTTTTCAGCCCGAAATAAACGCTTTTTCTCAGCCCTTGGAATCGCAGTGTAACTGCCTGGCTCAGAAGAGCACACTGAGTCAGCCCTTAACCCCAGTGATCAGAAATTGTCAAAACGTGTTTTTCAGCAGAAATAAACACGTTTTGGCAACTTTGGTCACCCCCATGTAACTTATAGGGCAGGAACAGCAAACTTTTCAAAACGTGCTTTTCAGCCCAAAATAAACACATTTTCTCAGACCTTAGAATCGCAGTGTAACTGCCTGGCTCAGAAGAGCACACTGAGTCAGCCCTTAACCCCAGTGTGCAGAAATTGTCAAAACGTGTTTTTCAGCAGAAATAAACACGTTTTGGCAACTTTGGTCACCCCCATGTAAGTTATAGGGCAGGAACAGCACAGTTTTCAAAACGTGTTTTTCAGACCGAAATAAACGCTTTTTCTCAGCCCTTGGAATCGCAGTGTAACTGCCTGGCTCAGAAAAGCACACTGAGTCAGCCCTTAACCCCAGTGTGCAGAAATTGTCAAAACGAGTTTTTCAGCAGAAATAAACACGTTTTGGCAACTTTGGTCACCCCCATTTAAGTTATAGGGCAGGAACAGCACAGTTTTCAAAACGTGTTTTTCAGCCCGAAATAAACGCGTTTTCTCAGCCCTTGGAATCGCAGTGTAACTGCCTGCCTCAGAAGAGCCCACCGAATCAGCACTTAACCCCAGTGATCAGAAATTGTCAAAACGTGTTTTTCAGCAGAAATAAACACGTTTTGGCAACTTTGGTCACCCCCATGTAACTTATAGGGCAGGAACAGCACACTTTTCAAAACGTGTTTTTCAGCCCCAAATAATCGCTTTTTCTCACCCCTTGGAATCGCAGTGTAACTGCCTGGCTCAGAAGAGCACACTGAGTCAGCCCTTAACCTCAGTTATCAGAAATTGTCAAAACGTATTTTTCAGCAGAAATAAACACGTTTTGGCAACTTTGGTCACCCCCATGTAAGTAATAGGGCAGGAACAGCACAGTTTTCAAAACGTGTTTTTCAGACCGAAATAAACGCTTTTTCTCAGCCTTTGGAATCGCAGTGTAACTGCCTGGCTCAGAAGAGTACACTGAGTCAGCCCTTAACCCCAGTGATCAGAAATTGTCAAAACGTGTTTTTCAGCAGAAATAAACACGTTTTGGCAACTTTGGTCACCCCCATTTAACTTATAGGGCAGGAACAGCACACTTTTCAAAACGTGTTTTTCAGCCCGAAATAAACGCGTTTTCTCAGCCCTTAGAATCGCAGTATATCTGCCTGGCTCAGAAGAGCACACTGAGTCAGCCCTTAACCCCAGTGATCAGAAATTGTCAAAACGAGTTTTTCAGCAGAAATAAACACGTTTTGGCAACTTTGGTCACCCCCATTTAACTTATAGGGCAGGAACAGCACACTTTTCAAAACGTGTTTTTCAGCCCGAAATAAACGCGTTTTCTCAGCCCTTAGAATCGCAGTATATCTGCCTGGCTCAGAAGAGCACACTGAGTCAGCCCTTAACCCCAGTGTGCAGAAATTGTCAAAACGAGTTTTTCAGCAGAAATAAACACGTTTTGGCAACTTTGGTCACCCCCATGTAACTTATAGGGCAGGAACAGCAAACTTTTCAAAACGTGTTTTTCAGCCCGAAATAAACGCTTTTTCTCAGCCCTTAGAATCGCAGTGTAACTGCCTGGCTCAGAAGAGCACACTGAGTCAGCCCTTAACCCCAGTGTGCAGAAATTGTCAAAACGTGTTTTTCAGCAGAAATAAACACGTTTTGGCAACATTGGTCACCCCCATGTAACTTATAGGGCAGGAACAGCACAGTTTTCAAAACGTGTTTTTCAGCCCGGAATAAACGCTTTTTCTCAGCCCTTGGAATCGCAGTGTAACTGCCTGGCTCAGAAGAGCACACTGAGTCAGCCCTTAACCCCAGTGTGCAGAAATTGTCAAAACGAGTTTTTCAGCAGAAATAAACACGTTTTGGCAACTTTGGTCACCCCCATTTAAGTTATAGGGCAGGAACAGCACAGTTTTCAAAACGTGTTTTTCAGCCCGAAATAAACGCGTTTTCTCAGCCCTTGGAATCGCAGTGTAACTGCCTGCCTCAGAAGAGCCCACCGAATCAGCCCTTAACCCCAGTGATCAGAAATTGTCAAAACGTGTTTTTCAGCAGAAATAAACACGTTTTGGCAACTTTGGTCACCCCCATGTAACTTATAGGGCAGGAACAGCACACTTTTCAAAACGTGTTTTTCAGCCCGAAATAAACGCTTTTTCTCAGCCCTTGGAATCGCAGTGTAACTGCCTGGCTCAGAAAAGCACACTGAGTCAGCCCTTAACCCCAGTGTGCAGAAATTGTCAAAACGTGTTTTTCAGCAGAAATAAACACGTTTTGGCAACTTTGGTCACCCCCATGTAAGTTATAGGGCAGGAACAGCACAGTTTTCAAAACGTGTTTTTCAGACCGAAATAAACGCTTTTTCTCAGCCCTTGGAATCGCAGTGTAACTGCCTGGCTCAGAAGAGCACACTGAGTCAGCCCTTAACCCCAGTGATCAGAAATTGTCAAAACGTGTTTTTCAGCAGAAATAAACACGTTTTGGCAACTTTGGTCACCCCCATGTAACTTATAGGGCAGGAACAGCAAACTTTTCAAAACGTGTTTTTCAGCCCGAAATAAACGCTTTTTCTCAGCCCTTAGAATCGCAGTGTAACTGCCTGGCTCAGAAGAGCACACTGAGTCAGCCCTTAACCCCAGTGTGCAGAAATTGTCAAAACGTGTTTTTCAGCAGAAATAAACACGTTTTGGCAACTTTGGTCACCCCCATGTAACTTATAGGGCAGGAACAGTACAGTTTTCAAAACGTGTTTTTCAGCCCGGAATAAACGCTTTTTCTCAGCCCTTGGAATCGCAGTGTAACTGCCTGGCTCAGAAGAGCACACTAAGTCAGCCCTTAACCCCAGTGTGCAGAAATTGTCAAAACGAGTTTTTCAGCAGATATAAACACGTTTTGGCAACTTTGGTCACCCCCATTTAAGTTATAGGGTAGGAACAGCACAGT
Organism: Atractosteus spatula; assembly: GCF_055471065.1. Lineage (NCBI taxonomy): Eukaryota > Metazoa > Chordata > Actinopteri > Semionotiformes > Lepisosteidae > Atractosteus > Atractosteus spatula. The sequence continues at coordinate 2,542,931 of NC_142722.1, forward strand.
TTTCAAAACGTGTTTTTCAGCCCGAAATAAACGCGTTTTCTCAGCCCTTGGAATCGCAGTGTAACTGCCTGCCTCAGAAGAGCCCACCGAATCAGCCCTTAACCCCAGTGATCAGAAATTGTCAAAACGTGTTTTTCAGCAGAAATAAACACGTTTTGGCAACTTTGGTCACCCCCATGTAACTTATAGGGCAGGAACAGCACAGTTTTCAAAACGTGTTTTTCAGCCCGAAATAAACGCGTTTTCTCAGCCCTTAGAATCGCAGTGTAACTGCCTGGCTCAGAAGAGCACACTGAGTCAGCCCTTAACCCCAGTGTGCAGAAATTGTCAAAACGAGTTTTTCAGCAGATATAAACACGTTTTGGCAACTTTGGTCACCCCCATTTAAGTTATAGGGTAGGAACAGCACAGTTTTCAAAACGTGTTTTTCAGCCCGAAATAAACGCGTTTTCTCAGCCCTTGGAATCGCAGTGTAACTGCCTGCCTCAGAAGAGCCCACCGAATCAGCCCTTAACCCCAGTGATCAGAAATTGTCAAAACGTGTTTTTCAGCAGAAATAAACACGTTTTGGCAACTTTGGTCACCCCCATGTAACTTATAGGGCAGGAACAGCACAGTTTTCAAAACGTGTTTTTCAGCCCGAAATAAACGCGTTTTCTCAGCCCTTAGAATCGCAGTGTAACTGCCTGGCTCAGAAGAGCACACTGAGTCAGCCCTTAACCCCAGTGTGCAGAAATTGTAAAAACGAGTTTTTCAGCAGAAATAAACACGTTTTGGCAACTTTGGTCACCCCCATGTAAGTTATAGGGCAGGAACAGCACAGTTTTCAAAACGTGTTTTTCAGACCGAAATAAACGCTTTTTCTCAGCCCTTGGAATCGCAGTGTAACTGCCTGGCTCAGAAAAGCACACTGAGTCAGCCCTTAACCCCAGTGTGCAGAAATTGTCAAAACGAGTTTTTCAGCAGAAATAAACACGTTTTGGCAACTTTGGTCACCCCCATTTAAGTTATAGGGCAGGAACAGCACAGTTTTCAAAACGTGTTTTTCAGCCCGAAATAAACGCGTTTTCTCAGCCCTTGGAATCGCAGTGTAACTGCCTGCCTCAGAAGAGCCCACCGAATCAGCACTTAACCCCAGTGATCAGAAATTGTCAAAACGTGTTTTTCAGCGGAAATAAACACGTTTTGGCAACTTTGGTCACCCCCATGTAACTTATAGGGCAGGAACAGCACACTTTTCAAAACGTGTTTTTCAGCCCCAAATAATCGCTTTTTCTCACCCCTTGGAATCGCAGTGTAACTGCCTGGCTCAGAAGAGCACACTGAGTCAGCCCTTAACCTCAGTTATCAGAAATTGTCAAAACGTATTTTTCAGCAGAAATAAACACGTTTTGGCAACTTTGGTCACCCCCATGTAAGTAATAGGGCAGGAACAGCACAGTTTTCAAAACGTGTTTTTCAGACCGAAATAAACGCTTTTTCTCAGCCTTTGGAATCGCAGTGTAACTGCCTGCCTCAGAAGAGCCCACCGAATCAGCCCTTAACCCCAGTGATCAGAAATTGTCAAAACGTGTTTTTCAGCAGAAATAAACACGTTTTGGCAACTTTGGTCACCCCCATGTAACTTATAGGGCAGGAACAGCACAGTTTTCAAAACGTGTTTTTCAGCCCGAAATAAACGCGTTTTCTCAGCCCTTAGAATCGCAGTGTAACTGCCTGGCTCAGAAGAGCACACTGAGTCAGCCCTTAACCCCAGTGTGCAGAAATTGTAAAAACGAGTTTTTCAGCAGAAATAAACACGTTTTGGCAACTTTGGTCACCCCCATGTAAGTTATAGGGCAGGAACAGCACAGTTTTCAAAACGTGTTTTTCAGACCGAAATAAACGCTTTTTCTCAGCCCTTGGAATCGCAGTGTAACTGCCTGGCTCAGAAAAGCACACTGAGTCAGCCCTTAACCCCAGTGTGCAGAAATTGTCAAAACGAGTTTTTCAGCAGAAATAAACACGTTTTGGCAACTTTGGTCACCCCCATTTAAGTTATAGGGCAGGAACAGCACAGTTTTCAAAACGTGTTTTTCAGCCCGAAATAAACGCGTTTTCTCAGCCCTTGGAATCGCAGTGTAACTGCCTGCCTCAGAAGAGCCCACCGAATCAGCACTTAACCCCAGTGATCAGAAATTGTCAAAACGTGTTTTTCAGCGGAAATAAACACGTTTTGGCAACTTTGGTCACCCCCATGTAACTTATAGGGCAGGAACAGCACACTTTTCAAAACGTGTTTTTCAGCCCCAAATAATCGCTTTTTCTCACCCCTTGGAATCGCAGTGTAACTGCCTGGCTCAGAAGAGCACACTGAGTCAGCCCTTAACCTCAGTTATCAGAAATTGTCAAAACGTATTTTTCAGCAGAAATAAACACGTTTTGGCAACTTTGGTCACCCCCATGTAAGTAATAGGGCAGGAACAGCACAGTTTTCAAAACGTGTTTTTCAGACCGAAATAAACGCTTTTTCTCAGCCTTTGGAATCGCAGTGTAACTGCCTGGCTCAGAAGAGTACACTGAGTCAGCCCTTAACCCCAGTGATCAGAAATTGTCAAAACGTGTTTTTCAGCAGAAATAAACACGTTTTGGCAACTTTGGTCACCCCCATTTAACTTATAGGGCAGGAACAGCACACTTTTCAAAACGTGTTTTTCAGCCCGAAATAAACGCGTTTTCTCAGCCCTTAGAATCGCAGTATATCTGCCTGGCTCAGAAGAGCACACTGAGTCAGCCCTTAACCCCAGTGATCAGAAATTGTCAAAACGTGTTTTTCAGCAGAAATAAACACGTTTTGGCAACTTTGGTCACCCCCATTTAACTTATAGGGCAGGAACAGCACACTTTTCAAAACGTGTTTTTCAGCCCGAAATAAACGCGTTTTCTCAGCCCTTAGAATCGCAGTATATCTGCCTGGCTCAGAAGAGCACACTGAGTCAGCCCTTAACCCCAGTGTGCAGAAATTGTCAAAACGAGTTTTTCAGCAGAAATAAACACGTTTTGGCAACTTTGGTCACCCCCATGTAACTTATAGGGCAGGAACAGCAAACTTTTCAAAACGTGTTTTTCAGTCCGAAATAAACGCTTTTTCTCAGCCCTTAGAATCGCAGTGTAACTGCCTGGCTCAGAAGAGCACACTGAGTCAGCCCTTAACCCCAGTGTGCAGAAATTGTCAAAACGTGTTTTTCAGCAGAAATAAACACGTTTTGGCAACATTGGTCACCCCCATGTAACTTATAGGGCAGGAACAGCACAGTTTTCAAAACGTGTTTTTCAGCCCGGAATAAACGGTTTTTCTCAGCCCTTGGAATCGCAGTGTAACTGCCTGGCTCAGAAGAGCACACTGAGTCAGCCCTTAACCCCAGTGTGCAGAAATTGTCAAAACGTGTTTTTCAGCAGAAATAAACACGTTTTGGCAACTTTGGTCACCCCCATGTAAGTTATAGGGCAGGAACAGCACAGTTTTCAAAACGTGTTTTTCAGACCGAAATAAACGCTTTTTCTCAGCCCTTGGAATCGCAGTGTAACTGCCTGGCTCAGAAGAGCACACTGAGTCAGCCCTTAACCCCAGTGTGCAGAAATTGTCAAAACGAGTTTTTCAGCAGAAATAAACACGTTTTGGCAACTTTGGTCACCCCCATTTAAGTTATAGGGCAGGAACAGCACAGTTTTCAAAACGTGTTTTTCAGCCCGAAATAAACGCGTTTTCTCAGCCCTTGGAATCGCAGTGTAACTGCCTGGCTCAGAAGAGCACACTGAGTCAGCCCTTAACCCCAGTGATCAGAAATTGTCAAAACGTGTTTTTAATCAGAAATAAACACGTTTTGGCAACTTTGGTCACCCCCATGTAACTTATAGGGCAGGAACAGCAAACTTTTCAAAACGTGTTTTTCAGCCCAAAATAAACGCATTTTCTCAGACCTTAGAATCGCAGTGTAACTGCCTGGCTCAGAAGAGCACACTGAGTCAGCCCTTAACCCCAGTGTGCAGAAATTGTCAAAACGTGTTTTTCAGCAGAAATAAACACGTTTTGGCAACTTTGGTCACCCCCATGTAAGTTATAGGGCAGGAACAGCACAGTTTTCAAAACGTGTTTTTCAGACCGAAATAAACGCTTTTTCTCAGCCCTTGGAATCGCAGTGTAACTGCCTGGCTCAGAAGAGCACACTGAGTCAGCCCTTAACCCCAGTGTGCAGAAATTGTCAAAACGAGTTTTTCAGCAGAAATAAACACGTTTTGGCAACTTTGGTCACCCCCATTTAAGTTATAGGGCAGGAACAGCACAGTTTTCAAAACGTGTTTTTCAGCCCGAAATAAACGCGTTTTCTCAGCCCTTGGAATCGCAGTGTAACTGCCTGCCTCAGAAGAGCCCACCGAATCAGCCCTTAACCCCAGTGATCAGAAATTGTCAAAACGTGTTTTTCAGCAGAAATAAACACGTTTTGGCAACTTTGGTCACCCCCATGTAACTTATAGGGCAGGAACAGCACACTTTTCAAAACGTGTTTTTCAGCCCGAAATAAACGCTTTTTCTCAGCCCTTGGAATCGCAGTGTAACTGCCTGGCTCAGAAGAGCACACTGAGTCAGCCCTTAACCCCAGTGTGCAGAAATTGTCAAAACGAGTTTTTCAGCAGAAATAAACACGTTTTGGCAACTTTGGTCACCCCCATTTAAGTTATAGGGCAGGAACAGCACAGTTTTCAAAACGTGTTTTTCAGCCCGAAATAAACGCGTTTTCTCAGCCCTTGGAATCGCAGTGTAACTGCCTGCCTCAGAAGAGCCCACCGAATCAGCCCTTAACCCCAGTGATCAGAAATTGTCAAAACGTGTTTTTCAGCAGAAATAAACACGTTTTGGCAACTTTGGTCACCCCCATGTAACTTATAGGGCAGGAACAGCACACTTTTCAAAACGTGTTTTTCAGCCCGAAATAAACGCTTTTTCTCAGCCCTTGGAATCGCAGTGTAACTGCCTGGCTCAGAAAAGCACACTGAATCAGCCCTTAACCCCAGTGATCAGAAATTGTCAAAACGTGTTTTTCAGCAGAAATAAACACGTTTTGGCAACTTTGGTCACCCCCATGTAAGTTATAGGGCAGGAACAGCACAGTTTTCAAAACGTGTTTTTCAGCCCGAAATAAACGCTTTTTCTCAGCCCTTGGAATCGCAGTGTAACTGCCTGGCTCAGAAGAGCACACTGAGTCAGCCCTTAACCCCAGTGATCAGAAATTGTCAAAACGTGTTTTTCAGCAGAAATAAACACGTTTTGGCAACTTTGGTCACCCCCATGTAACTTATAGGGCAGGAACAGCAAACTTTTCAAAACGTGCTTTTCAGCCCAAAATAAACGCATTTTCTCAGACCTTAGAATCGCAGTGTAACTGCCTGGCTCAGAAGAGCACACTGAGTCAGCCCTTAACCCCAGTGTGCAGAAATTGTCAAAACGTGTTTTTCAGCAGAAATAAACACGTTTTGGCAACTTTGGTCACCCCCATGTAAGTTATAGGGCAGGAACAGCACAGTTTTCAAAACGTGTTTTTCAGACCGAAATAAACGCTTTTTCTCAGCCCTTGGAATCGCAGTGTAACTGCCTGGCTCAGAAAAGCACACTGAGTCAGCCCTTAACCCCAGTGTGCAGAAATTGTCAAAACGAGTTTTTCAGCAGAAATAAACACGTTTTGGCAACTTTGGTCACCCCCATTTAAGTTATAGGGCAGGAACAGCACAGTTTTCAAAACGTGTTTTTCAGCCCGAAATAAACGCGTTTTCTCAGCCCTTGGAATCGCAGTGTAACTGCCTGCCTCAGAAGAGCCCACCGAATCAGCACTTAACCCCAGTGATCAGAAATTGTCAAAACGTGTTTTTCAGCAGAAATAAACACGTTTTGGCAACTTTGGTCACCCCCATGTAACTTATAGGGCAGGAACAGCACACTTTTCAAAACGTGTTTTTCAGCCCCAAATAATCGCTTTTTCTCACCCCTTGGAATCGCAGTGTAACTGCCTGGCTCAGAAGAGCACACTGAGTCAGCCCTTAACCTCAGTTATCAGAAATTGTCAAAACGTATTTTTCAGCAGAAATAAACACGTTTTGGCAACTTTGGTCACCCCCATGTAAGTAATAGGGCAGGAACAGCACAGTTTTCAAAACGTGTTTTTCAGACCGAAATAAACGCTTTTTCTCAGCCTTTGGAATCGCAGTGTAACTGCCTGGCTCAGAAGAGTACACTGAGTCAGCCCTTAACCCCAGTGATCAGAAATTGTCAAAACGTGTTTTTCAGCAGAAATAAACACGTTTTGGCAACTTTGGTCACCCCCATTTAACTTATAGGGCAGGAACAGCACACTTTTCAAAACGTGTTTTTCAGCCCGAAATAAACGCGTTTTCTCAGCCCTTAGAATCGCAGTATATCTGCCTGGCTCAGAAGAGCACACTGAGTCAGCCCTTAACCCCAGTGATCAGAAATTGTCAAAACGAGTTTTTCAGCAGAAATAAACACGTTTTGGCAACTTTGGTCACCCCCATTTAACTTATAGGGCAGGAACAGCACACTTTTCAAAACGTGTTTTTCAGCCCGAAATAAACGCGTTTTCTCAGCCCTTAGAATCGCAGTATATCTGCCTGGCTCAGAAGAGCACACTGAGTCAGCCCTTAACCCCAGTGTGCAGAAATTGTCAAAACGAGTTTTTCAGCAGAAATAAACACGTTTTGGCAACTTTGGTCACCCCCATGTAACTTATAGGGCAGGAACAGCAAACTTTTCAAAACGTGTTTTTCAGCCCGAAATAAACGCTTTTTCTCAGCCCTTAGAATCGCAGTGTAACTGCCTGGCTCAGAAGAGCACACTGAGTCAGCCCTTAACCCCAGTGTGCAGAAATTGTCAAAACGTGTTTTTCAGCAGAAATAAACACGTTTTGGCAACATTGGTCACCCCCATGTAACTTATAGGGCAGGAACAGCACAGTTTTCAAAACGTGTTTTTCAGCCCGGAATAAACGCTTTTTCTCAGCCCTTGGAATCGCAGTGTAACTGCCTGGCTCAGAAGAGCACACTGAGTCAGCCCTTAACCCCAGTGTGCAGAAATTGTCAAAACGAGTTTTTCAGCAGAAATAAACACGTTTTGGCAACTTTGGTCACCCCCATTTAAGTTATAGGGCAGGAACAGCACAGTTTTCAAAACGTGTTTTTCAGCCCGAAATAAACGCGTTTTCTCAGCCCTTGGAATCGCAGTGTAACTGCCTGCCTCAGAAGAGCCCACCGAATCAGCCCTTAACCCCAGTGATCAGAAATTGTCAAAACGTGTTTTTCAGCAGAAATAAACACGTTTTGGCAACTTTGGTCACCCCCATGTAACTTATAGGGCAGGAACAGCACACTTTTCAAAACGTGTTTTTCAGCCCGAAATAAACGCTTTTTCTCAGCCCTTGGAATCGCAGTGTAACTGCCTGGCTCAGAAAAGCACACTGAGTCAGCCCTTAACCCCAGTGTGCAGAAATTGTCAAAACGTGTTTTTCAGCAGAAATAAACACGTTTTGGCAACTTTGGTCACCCCCATGTAAGTTATAGGGCAGGAACAGCACAGTTTTCAAAACGTGTTTTTCAGACCGAAATAAACGCTTTTTCTCAGCCCTTGGAATCGCAGTGTAACTGCCTGGCTCAGAAGAGCACACTGAGTCAGCCCTTAACCCCAGTGATCAGAAATTGTCAAAACGTGTTTTTCAGCAGAAATAAACACGTTTTGGCAACTTTGGTCACCCCCATGTAACTTATAGGGCAGGAACAGCAAACTTTTCAAAACGTGTTTTTCAGCCCGAAATAAACGCTTTTTCTCAGCCCTTAGAATCGCAGTGTAACTGCCTGGCTCAGAAGAGCACACTGAGTCAGCCCTTAACCCCAGTGTGCAGAAATTGTCAAAACGTGTTTTTCAGCAGAAATAAACACGTTTTGGCAACTTTGGTCACCCCCATGTAACTTATAGGGCAGGAACAGTACAGTTTTCAAAACGTGTTTTTCAGCCCGGAATAAACGCTTTTTCTCAGCCCTTGGAATCGCAGTGTAACTGCCTGGCTCAGAAGAGCACACTAAGTCAGCCCTTAACCCCAGTGTGCAGAAATTGTCAAAACGAGTTTTTCAGCAGATATAAACACGTTTTGGCAACTTTGGTCACCCCCATTTAAGTTATAGGGTAGGAACAGCACAGTTTTCAAAACGTGTTTTTCAGCCCGAAATAAACGCGTTTTCTCAGCCCTTGGAATCGCAGTGTAACTGCCTGCCTCAGAAGAGCCCACCGAATCAGCCCTTAACCCCAGTGATCAGAAATTGTCAAAACGTGTTTTTCAGCAGAAATAAACACGTTTTGGCAACTTTGGTCACCCCCATGTAACTTATAGGGCAGGAACAGCACAGTTTTCAAAACGTGTTTTTCAGCCCGAAATAAACGCGTTTTCTCAGCCCTTAGAATCGCAGTGTAACTGCCTGGCTCAGAAGAGCACACTGAGTCAGCCCTTAACCCCAGTGTGCAGAAATTGTCAAAACGAGTTTTTCAGCAGATATAAACACGTTTTGGCAACTTTGGTCACCCCCATTTAAGTTATAGGGTAGGAACAGCACAGTTTTCAAAACGTGTTTTTCAGCCCGAAATAAACGCGTTTTCTCAGCCCTTGGAATCGCAGTGTAACTGCCTGCCTCAGAAGAGCCCACCGAATCAGCCCTTAACCCCAGTGATCAGAAATTGTCAAAACGTGTTTTTCAGCAGAAATAAACACGTTTTGGCAACTTTGGTCACCCCCATGTAACTTATAGGGCAGGAACAGCACAGTTTTCAAAACGTGTTTTTCAGCCCGAAATAAACGCGTTTTCTCAGCCCTTAGAATCGCAGTGTAACTGCCTGGCTCAGAAGAGCACACTGAGTCAGCCCTTAACCCCAGTGTGCAGAAATTGTAAAAACGAGTTTTTCAGCAGAAATAAACACGTTTTGGCAACTTTGGTCACCCCCATGTAAGTTATAGGGCAGGAACAGCACAGTTTTCAAAACGTGTTTTTCAGCCCGAAATAAACGCTTTTTCTCAGCCCTTGGAATCGCAGTGTAACTGCCTGGCTCAGAAGAGCACACTGAGTCAGCCCTTAACCCCAGTGATCAGAAATTGTCAAAACGTGTTTTTCAGCAGAAATAAACACGTTTTGGCAACTTTGGTCACCCCCATGTAACTTATAGGGCAGGAACAGCAAACTTTTCAAAACGTGTTTTTCAGCCCAAAATAAACGCATTTTCTCAGACCTTAGAATCGCAGTGTAACTGCCTGGCTCAGAAGAGCACACTGAGTCAGCCCTTAACCCCAGTGTGCAGAAATTGTCAAAACGTGTTTTTCAGCAGAAATAAACACGTTTTGGCAACTTTGGTCACCCCCATGTAAGTTATAGGGCAGGAACAGCACAGTTTTCAAAACGTGTTTTTCAGACCGAAATAAACGCTTTTTCTCAGCCCTTGGAATCGCAGTGTAACTGCCTGGCTCAGAAAAGCACACTGAGTCAGCCCTTAACCTCAGTTATCAGAAATTGTCAAAACGTATTTTTCAGCAGAAATAAACACGTTTTGGCAACTTTGGTCACCCCCATGTAAGTTATAGGGCAGGAACAGCACAGTTTTCAAAACGTGTTTTTCAGACCGAAATAAACGCTTTTTCTCAGCCTTTGGAATCGCAGTGTAACTGCCTGGCTCAGAAGAGTACACTGAGTCAGCCCTTAACCCCAGTGATCAGAAATTGTCAAAACGTGTTTTTCAGCAGAAATAAACACGTTTTGGCAACTTTGGTCACCCCCATTTAACTTATAGGGCAGGAACAGCACACTTTTCAAAACGTGTTTTTCAGCCCGAAATAAACGCGTTTTCTCAGCCCTTAGAATCGCAGTATATCTGCCTGGCTCAGAAGAGCACACTGAGTCAGCCCTTAACCCCAGTGTGCAGAAATTGTCAAAACGAGTTTTTCAGCAGAAATAAACACGTTTTGGCAACTTTGGTCACCCCCATGTAACTTATAGGGCAGGAACAGCAAACTTTTCAAAACGTGTTTTTCAGCCCGAAATAAACGCTTTTTCTCAGCCCTTAGAATCGCAGTGTAACTGCCTGGCTCAGAAGAGCACACTGAGTCAGCCCTTAACCCCAGTGTGCAGAAATTGTCAAAACGTGTTTTTCAGCAGAAATAAACACGTTTTGGCAACTTTGGTCAACCCCATGTAACTTATAGGGCAGGAACAGCACAGTTTTCAAAACGTGTTTTTCAGCCCGGAATACACGCTTTTTCTCAGCCCTTGGAATCGCAGTGTAACTGCCTGGCTCAGAAGAGCACACTGAGTCAGCCCTTAACCCCAGTGTGCAGAAATTGTCAAAACGAGTTTTTCAGCAGAAATAAACACGTTTTGGCAACTTTGGTCACCCCCATTTAAGTTATAGGGCAGGAACAGCACAGTTTTCAAAACGTGTTTTTCAGCCCGAAATAAACGCGTTTTCTCAGCCCTTGGAATCGCAGTGTAACTGCCTGCCTCAGAAGAGCCCACCGAATCAGCCCTTAACCCCAGTGATCAGAAATTGTCAAAACGTGTTTTTCAGCAGAAATAAACACGTTTTGGCAACTTTGGTCACCCCCATGTAACTTATAGGGCAGGAACAGCACACTTTTCAAAACGTGTTTTTCAGCCCGAAATAAACGCTTTTTCTCAGCCCTTGGAATCGCAGTGTAACTGCCTGGCTCAGAAAAGCACACTGAGTCAGCCCTTAACCCCAGTGTGCAGAAATTGTCAAAACGTGTTTTTCAGCAGAAATAAACACGTTTTGGCAACTTTGGTCACCCCCATGTAAGTTATAGGGCAGGAACAGCACAGTTTTCAAAACTTGTTTTTCAGACCGAAATAAACGCTTTTTCTCAGCCCTTGGAATCGCAGTGTAACTGCCTGGCTCAGAAGAGCACACTGAGTCAGCCCTTAACCCCAGTGATCAGAAATTGTCAAAACGTGTTTTTCAGCAGAAATAAACACGTTTTGGCAACTTTGGTCACCCCCATGTAACTTATAGGGCAGGAACAGCAAACTTTTCAAAACGTGTTTTTCAGCCCGAAATAAACGCTTTTTCTCAGCCCTTAGAATCGCAGTGTAACTGCCTGGCTCAGAAGAGCACACTGAGTCAGCCCTTAACCCCAGTGTGCAGAAATTGTCAAAACGTGTTTTTCAGCAGAAATAAACACGTTTTGGCAACTTTGGTCACCCCCATTTAAGTTATAGGGTAGGAACAGTACAGTTTTCAAAACGTGTTTTTCAGCCCGGAATAAACGCTTTTTCTCAGCCCTTGGAATCGCAGTGTAACTGCCTGGCTCAGAAGAGCACACTAAGTCAGCCCTTAACCCCAGTGTGCAGAAATTGTCAAAACGAGTTTTTCAGCAGATATAAACACGTTTTGGCAACTTTGGTCACCCCCATTTAAGTTATAGGGCAGGAACAGCACAGTTTTCAAAACGTGTTTTTCAGACCGAAATAAACGCTTTTTCTCAGCCCTTGGAATCGCAGTGTAACTGCCTGGCTCAGAAGAGCACACTGAATCAGCCCTTAACCCCAGTGATCAGAAATTATCAAAACGTGTTTTTCAGCAGAAATAAACACGTTTTGGCAACTTTGGTCACCCCCATGTAAGTTATAGGGCAGGAACAGCACAGTTTTCAAAACGTGTTTTTCAGCCCGAAATAAACGCTTTTTCTCAGCCCTTGGAATCGCAGTGTAACTGCCTGGCTCAGAAGAGCACACTGAGTCAGCCCTTAACCCCAGTGATCAGAAATTGTCAAAACGTGTTTTTCAGCAGAAATAAACACGTTTTGGCAACTTTGGTCACCCCCATGTAACTTATAGGGCAGGAACAGCACAGTTTTCAAAACGTGTTTTTCAGCCCGAAATAAACGCTTTTACTCAGCCCTTGGAATCGCAATGTATCTTCCTGGCTCAGAAGAGCACACTGAGTCAGCCCTTAACCCCAGTGATCAGAAATTGTCAAAACGAGTTTTTCAGCAGAAATAAACACGTTTTGGCAACTTTCGTCACCCCCATTTAACTTATAGGGCAGGAACAGCACACTTTTCAAAACGTGTTTTTCAGCCCGAAATAAACGCGTTTTCTCAGCCCTTAGAATCGCAGTATATCTGCCTGGCTCAGAAGAGCACACTGAGTCAGCCCTTAACCCCAGTGTGCAGAAATTGTCAAAACGAGTTTTTCAGCAGAAATAAACACGTTTTGGCAACTTTGGTCACCCCCATGTAACTTATAGGGCAGGAACAGCAAACTTTTCAAAACGTGTTTTTCAGCCCGAAATAAACGCTTTTTCTCAGCCCTTAGAATCGCAGTGTAACTGCCTGGCTCAGAAGAGCACACTGAGTCAGCCCTTAACCCCAGTGTGCAGAAATTGTCAAAACGTGTTTTTCAGCAGAAATAAACACGTTTTGGCAACATTGGTCACCCCCATGTAACTTATAGGGCAGGAACAGCACAGTTTTCAAAACGTGTTTTTCAGCCCGGAATAAACGCTTTTTCTCAGCCCTTGGAATCGCAGTGTAACTGCCTGGCTCAGAAGAGCACACTGAGTCAGCCCTTAACCCCAGTGTGCAGAAATTGTCAAAACGAGTTTTTCAGCAGAAATAAACACGTTTTGGCAACTTTGGTCACCCCCATTTAAGTTATAGGGCAGGAACAGCACAGTTTTCAAAACGTGTTTTTCAGCCCGAAATAAACGCGTTTTCTCAGCCCTTGGAATCGCAGTGTAACTGCCTGCCTCAGAAGAGCCCACCGAATCAGCCCTTAACCCCAGTGATCAGAAATTGTCAAAACGTGTTTTTCAGCAGAAATAAACACGTTTTGGCAACTTTGGTCACCCCCATGTAACTTATAGGGCAGGAACAGCACACTTTTCAAAACGTGTTTTTCAGCCCGAAATAAACGCTTTTTCTCAGCCCTTGGAATCGCAGTGTAACTGCCTGGCTCAGAAAAGCACACTGAGTCAGCCCTTAACCCCAGTGTGCAGAAATTGTCAAAACGTGTTTTTCAGCAGAAATAAACACGTTTTGGCAACTTTGGTCACCCCCATGTAAGTTATAGGGCAGGAACAGCACAGTTTTCAAAACGTGTTTTTCAGACCGAAATAAACGCTTTTTCTCAGCCCTTGGAATCGCAGTGTAACTGCCTGGCTCAGAAGAGCACACTGAGTCAGCCCTTAACCCCAGTGATCAGAAATTGTCAAAACGTGTTTTTCAGCAGAAATAAACACGTTTTGGCAACTTTGGTCACCCCCATGTAACTTATAGGGCAGGAACAGCAAACTTTTCAAAACGTGTTTTTCAGCCCGAAATAAACGCTTTTTCTCAGCCCTTAGAATCGCAGTGTAACTGCCTGGCTCAGAAGAGCACACTGAGTCAGCCCTTAACCCCAGTGTGCAGAAATTGTCAAAACGTGTTTTTCAGCAGAAATAAACACGTTTTGGCAACTTTGGTCACCCCCATGTAACTTATAGGGCAGGAACAGTACAGTTTTCAAAACGTGTTTTTCAGCCCGGAATAAACGCTTTTTCTCAGCCCTTGGAATCGCAGTGTAACTGCCTGGCTCAGAAGAGCACACTAAGTCAGCCCTTAACCCCAGTGATCAGAAATTGTCAAAACGTGTTTTTCAGCAGAAATAAACACGTTTTGGCAACTTTGGTCACCCCCATTTAACTTATAGGGCAGGAACAGCACACTTTTCAAAACGTGTTTTTCAGCCCGAAATAAACGCGTTTTCTCAGCCCTTAGAATCGCAGTATATCTGCCTGGCTCAGAAGAGCACACTGAGTCAGCCCTTAACCCCAGTGTGCAGAAATTGTCAAAACGAGTTTTTCAGCAGAAATAAACACGTTTTGGCAACTTTGGTCACCCCCATGTAACTTATAGGGCAGGAACAGCAAACTTTTCAAAACGTGTTTTTCAGCCCGAAATAAACGCTTTTTCTCAGCCCCTAGAATCGCAGTGTAACTGCCTGGCTCAGAAGAGCACACTGAGTCAGCCCTTAACCCCAGTGTGCAGAAATTGTCAAAACGTGTTTTTCAGCAGAAATAAACACGTTTTGGCAACTTTGGTCAACCCCATGTAACTTACAGGGCAGGAACAGCACAGTTTTCAAAACGTGTTTTTCAGCCCGGAATACACGCTTTTTCTCAGCCCTTGGAATCGCAGTGTAACTGCCTGGCTCAGAAGAGCACACTGAGTCAGCCCTTAACCCCAGTGTGCAGAAATTGTCAAAACGAGTTTTTCAGCAGAAATAAACACGTTTTGGCAACTTTGGTCACCCCCATTTAAGTTATAGGGCAGGAACAGCACAGTTTTCAAAACGTGTTTTTCAGCCCGAAATAAACGCGTTTTCTCAGCCCTTGGAATCGCAGTGTAACTGCCTGCCTCAGAAGAGCCCACCGAATCAGCCCTTAACCCCAGTGATCAGAAATTGTCAAAACGTGTTTTTCAGCAGAAATAAACACGTTTTGGCAACTTTGGTCACCCCCATGTAACTTATAGGGCAGGAACAGCACACTTTTCAAAACGTGTTTTTCAGCCCGAAATAAACGCTTTTTCTCAGCCCTTGGAATCGCAGTGTAACTGCCTGGCTCAGAAAAGCACACTGAGTCAGCCCTTAACCCCAGTGTGCAGAAATTGTCAAAACGTGTTTTTCAGCAGAAATAAACACGTTTTGGCAACTTTGGTCACCCCCATGTAAGTTATAGGGCAGGAACAGCACAGTTTTCAAAACTTGTTTTTCAGACCGAAATAAACGCTTTTTCTCAGCCCTTGGAATCGCAGTGTAACTGCCTGGCTCAGAAGAGCACACTGAGTCAGCCCTTAACCCCAGTGATCAGAAATTGTCAAAACGTGTTTTTCAGCAGAAATAAACACGTTTTGGCAACTTTGGTCACCCCCATGTAACTTATAGGGCAGGAACAGCAAACTTTTCAAAACGTGTTTTTCAGCCCGAAATAAACGCTTTTTCTCAGCCCTTAGAATCGCAGTGTAACTGCCTGGCTCAGAAGAGCACACTGAGTCAGCCCTTAACCCCAGTGTGCAGAAATTGTCAAAACGTGTTTTTCAGCAGAAATAAACACGTTTTGGCAACTTTGGTCACCCCCATGTAACTTATAGGGCAGGAACAGTACAGTTTTCAAAACGTGTTTTTCAGCCCGGAATAAACGCTTTTTCTCAGCCCTTGGAATCGCAGTGTAACTGCCTGGCTCAGAAGAGCACACTAAGTCAGCCCTTAACCCCAGTGTGCAGAAATTGTCAAAACGAGTTTTTCAGCAGATATAAACACGTTTTGGCAACTTTGGTCACCCCCATTTAAGTTATAGGGTAGGAACAGCACAGTTTTCAAAACGTGTTTTTCAGCCCGAAATAAACGCGTTTTCTCAGCCCTTGGAATCGCAGTGTAACTGCCTGCCTCAGAAGAGCCCACCGAATCAGCCCTTAACCCCAGTGATCAGAAATTGTCAAAACGTGTTTTTCAGCAGAAATAAACACGTTTTGGCAACTTTGGTCACCCCCATGTAACTTATAGGGCAGGAACAGCACAGTTTTCAAAACGTGTTTTTCAGCCCGAAATAAACGCGTTTTCTCAGCCCTTAGAATCGCAGTGTAACTGCCTGGCTCAGAAGAGCACACTGAGTCACCCCTTAACCCCAGTGTGCAGAAATTGTCAAAACGAGTTTTTCAGCAGAAATAAACACGTTTTGGCAACTTTGGTCACCCCCATTTAAGTTATAGGGCAGGAACAGCACAGTTTTCAAAACGTGTTTTTCAGACCGAAATAAACGCTTTTTCTCAGCCCTTGGAATCGCAGTGTAACTGCCTGGCTCAGAAGAGCACACTGAATCAGCCCTTAACCCCAGTGATCAGAAATTATCAAAACGTGTTTTTCAGCAGAAATAAACACGTTTTGGCAACTTTGGTCACCCCCATGTAAGTTATAGGGCAGGAACAGCACAGTTTTCAAAACGTGTTTTTCAGCCCGAAATAAACGCTTTCTCTCAGCCCTTGGAATCGCAGTGTAACTGCCTGGCTCAGAAGAGCACACTGAGTCAGCCCTTAACCCCAGTGATCAGAAATTGTCAAAACGTGTTTTTCAGCAGAAATAAACACGTTTTGGCAACTTTGGTCACCCCCATGTAACTTATAGGGCAGGAACAGCACAGTTTTCAAAACGTGTTTTTCAGCCCGAAATAAACGCTTTTACTCAGCCCTTGGAATCGCAATGTATCTTCCTGGCTCAGAAGAGCACACTGAGTCAGCCCTTAACCCCAGTGTGCAGAAATTGTCAAAACGTGTTTTTCAGCAGAAATAAACACGTTTTGGCAACTTTGGTCACCCCCATGTAAGTTATAGGGCAGGAACAGCACAGTTTTCAAAACGTGTTTTTCAGACCGAAATAAACGCTTTTTCTCAGCCTTTGGAATCGCAGTGTAACTGCCTGGCTCAGAAAAGCACACTGAGTCAGCCCTTAACCCCAGTGTGCAGAAATTGTCAAAACGTGTTTTTCAGCAGAAATAAACACGTTTTGGCAACTTTGGTCACCCCCATGTAAGTTATAGGGCAGGAACAGCACAGTTTTCAAAACGTGTTTTTCAGACCGAAATAAACGCTTTTTCTCAGCCCTTGGAATCGCAGTGTAACTGCCTGGCTCAGAAGAGCACACTGAGTCAGCCCTTAACCCCAGTGATCAGAAATTGTCAAAACGTGTTTTTCAGCAGAAATAAACACGTTTTGGCAACTTTGGTCACCCCCATGTAACTTATAGGGCAGGAACAGCAAACTTTTCAAAACGTGTTTTTCAGCCCGAAATAAACGCTTTTTCTCAGCCCTTAGAATCGCAGTGTAACTGCCTGGCTCAGAAGAGCACACTGAGTCAGCCCTTAACCCCAGTGTGCAGAAATTGTCAAAACGTGTTTTTCAGCAGAAATAAACACGTTTTGGCAACTTTGGTCACCCCCATGTAACTTATAGGGCAGGAACAGCACAGTTTTCAAAACGTGTTTTTCAGCCCGAAATAAACGCGTTTTCTCAGCCCTTAGAATCGCAGTGTAACAGCCTGGCTCAGAAGAGCACACTGAATCAGCCCTTAACCCCCGTGATAGGAAATTGTCAAAACGTGTTTTTCAGCAGAAATAAACACGTTTTGGCAACTTTGGTCACCCCCATGTAAGTTATAGGTCAGGAACAGCACAGTTTTCAAAACGTGTTTTTCAGCCCGAATTAAACGCTTTTTCTCAACCCTTGGAATCACAGTGTAACTGCCTGGCTCAGAAGAGCACACTGAATCAGCCCTTAACCCCAGTGATCAGAAATTGTCAAAACGTGTTTTTCAGCAGAAATAAACACGTTTTGGCAACTTTGGTCACCCCCATGTAAGTTATAGGGCAGGAACAGCACAGTTTTCAAAACGTGTTTTTCAGCCCGAAATAAACGCTTTTTCTCAGCCCTTGGAATCGCAGTGTAACTGCCTGGCTCAGAAGAGCACACTGAGTCAGCCCTTAACCCCAGTGATCAGAAATTGTCAAAACGTGTTTTTCAGCAGAAATAAACACGTTTTGGCAACTTTGGTCACCCCCATGTAAGTTATAGGGCAGGAACAGCACAGTTTTCAAAACGTGTTTTTCAGGCCGAAATAAACGCTTTTTCTCAGCCCTTGGAATCGCAGTGTAACTGCCTGGCTCAGAAGAGCACACTGAGTCAGCCCTTAACCTCAGTGATCAGAAATTGTCAAAACGTGTTTTTCAGCAGAAATAAACACGTTTTGGCAACTTTGGTCACCCCCATGTAACTTATAGGGCAGGAACAGCACACTTTTCAAAACGTGTTTTTCAGCCCGAAATAAACGCGTTTTCTCAGCCCTTAGAATCGCAGTGTAACTGCCTGGCTCAGAAGAGCACACTGAGTCAGCCCTTAACCCCAGTGTGCAGAAATTGTCAAAACGTGTTTTTCAGCAGAAATAAACACGTTTTGGCAACTTTGGTCACCCCCATGTAAGTTATAGTGCAGGAACAGCACAGTTTTCAAAACGTATTTTTCAGCCCGAAATAAACGCTTTTTCTCAGCCCTTGGAATCGCAGTGTAACTGCCTGGCTCAGAAGAGCACACTGAGTCAGCCCTTAACCCCAGTGTGCAGAAATTGTCAAAACGTGTTTTTTAGCAGAAATAAACACGTTTTGGCAACTTTGGTCACCCCCATGTAACTTATAGGGCAGGAACAGCACACTTTTCAAAACGTGTTTTTCAGCCCGAAATAAACGCTTTTTCTCAGCCCTTGGAATCGCAGTGTAACTGCCTGGCTCAGAAGAGCACACTGAATCAGCCCTTAACCCCAGTGATCAGAAATTGTCAAAACGTGTTTTTCAGCAGAAATAAACACGTTTTGGCAACTTTGGTCACCCCCATGTAAGTTATAGGGCAGGAACAGCACAGTTTTCAAAACGTGTTTTTCAGCCCGAAATAAACGCTTTTTCTCAGCCCTTGGAATCGCAGTGTAACTGCCTGGCTCAGAAGAGCCCACTGAATCAGCCCTTAACCCCAGTGTGCAGAAATTGTCAAAACGTGTTTTTCAGCAGAAATAAACACGTTTTGGCAACTTTGGTCACCCCCATGTAAGCTATAGGGCAGGA